>NW_026872872.1:0-13911 GCF_032173495.1 Musca vetustissima
GCATAGAGTGCTGTATTAAGCCTAGAATAATATGTGTAAAGTTTACAGAAAATCGGGTCAGATTTAGATATAGCTCCCATATATATTTTCGTCCAACTTAATGTAAATGGAGTACCAAAGCCCCTATATATCTTTCGATTTCACGAAATTTGCATGACGTACTAAATTAAGTCTAGAATGATGATGACTGATGATGAACCTGAAATTCGGTTCAGATTTTAATATAGCTCACATTTATTTTCGTCCGATTTAATGTAAATGTTGCACCAAAATCCCTATATATCTTTCGATTTCCACGATATTTAGCATAGCGTATTAAATTGATTCTAGAATGAGGTGTGTTAAGTTTCGAGAATATCGGTTAGGATTTAGATATAGGTCCCACATATATATTTTAGTTCGATTTTAGGTAAATGGTGCACCAAACTCTTAATGTTTGTCCGATTGACACGAAATTTTGCACAACGTACCATATATATTTCGAACGGGTGTCTGATTGAGATTATATTTTTAACAGTGCGTCATACTGAATCGCGTGTATCATGTTTGCTATAAATCGATTTCCATAAATCTGATTGAAGTTAAATGTAGCATAGGTTGACATGACATGAAATTGTTAGGATACATATATACATATAGTGGTGAAGGGTATCATATAGTCGGTCCAGTCCGACTTTACTACTTTCCTTACTGGTTTTTTTCATATTTTATTGCTATTTCGGAATGTTTGATACTCCCTTCACTTGTAGCCGTTTGATAACGTATATATAGTACATACTCATTTATATATGCTTAACCAGCCTCCAAATAATCCAAAATCAAAACAAACGCTGAATATGATTTTTTTTAGAGAATGAGTATTTTATATTTCATAACGGAAAATTCAGTATTTTGTAAATTGGTTCTAACATAATATATCGGATTAGGCACAGATTCCAACTGAAAGGTCCGTAAATTGAAATTCCGGGTTCTTGGAAGGTGAATAATATATTTACAGAATTGATTAAATATAGGTTTATGTTGGGATATAATACAAAGATTCCACCTAATTTTCGGTATTTTGAAGATAAGGTATTTTGAAGGAATTCAGTGTTTTTGAAACGTAAGGAAGGATTCGACCCATTTTGTATGTACGTCACAGTCTGAAGAGTATTAAGAGTTTGGTCCGACTGAACATAACAATGCTTTTTTATATTTCTCTTTCTTTTTATTGACACATAGGGATATGCTTGTGTGTGCGACTAAATTTTCTGTTCGGACAGATTTAGAGTCGTTTATTACAATGGGAGAGAATTATGTACATCGATTTATCAATCATCAATCGGACACCCGTTGATTATTGGGAGCCCAATTAACAGAAGTCGAAAATATATATTGACTATTTCGTCATTCTCGATTTTATATTTTCAAGATTTTCAGCGGGCTGGTAAAGCCAAAGATTGTTATGGTTTGTAAATTTGCAGATATATATTTAAAGATTTAAAGGAAAAGAAAAATAATTTACAAACATTTTTTGTTGTTGTTTTATGGGATTAAAGAGAAGTCCTTATTTTTGATGGTGGGCATGATAACTCCTCAATGGAACACCGGAATCCGAAAATTCCAACGGTGTTAGAAAGGATACATGTCTGGCTCTCGTATGAACTAGGATTATTGACTTCGCTCAAAAATTAACAAAATGGTGGACGTTTGAAAAAATATTTTTAGAAAATCGCCTATTTTTACCACAAACCAAGTTAAAAAATAAGGAAGATATTGATCTATTGGGTTTATTCTAGTTCATTCATTATTGTGTTTTCGACTTTTATTCAAGTGAACGTATTAAAAAATAAAGAAAAGAAATACGTAAAAATTCCAAAAAGAACATTCTCGCATTATGATTTAGACGAAATGTCTACATCAAAGCATAGAAAAACATTCTCTAAGACGAGTAATATTTATTTGCCTTTACAAGTTCTTGATGATACTGATCATGATGATGAGAACAATGTCGAAATTGACGACTGCTCTCCTGAAAAGAAACCAGCGTTACCCCCGATCAAAGTATTGGGTCAATCTGTGCGCAAAATACAAGATCTTCTTGGAAGAGAAAACATTTTGGATTATTTTATTAAAAAAATATCAATCGGCGTTAAACTAACATGTGAAACATTAGATACGCATGAAAAAATAAAAAGTATTCTCTCCCTGAGTAAATTTCAGTTCTTTTCACACGGCAAAAGAGATGATAAAAATTCAAAGTTGTGCTGTACGGTCTGGACGGCCGATCACCAGAGGATGTTAAAACCGCTCTCATTAATTTGGGATATAAATGTTGCGAAGTTAAAGCTATTGTTAAAGCACGTGGTGCCTTCGAAGATACTATATTTGTTGTTTACTTCGAGAGAGGTACGGTTAGTCTCAAAGACTTATGCCAAAGAGTTAAGTCTCTCTTCAGAGTAATGATTAAGTGGGACTATCAACGGAGAACCAAAAACAAAGTGATACAATACAATAGATGCCAGATGCATGGCCATGGCGAGAGAAACTGCAGTGTAAATCCCAATTGTGCCAACTGTGCTGGCAAGCATTTAACTACTGTTTGCCCAAATGCAAATAAGAATAAATGTGCAAATTGTAGCGGTGATCACAAAGCAACATTTGAAGGTTGTCCTAATAGGAAGATGTATTTGGAAATCAAAGAACGTTTAAATAAACCCAATGAAAAACATTCAACAAAAAAGTCCATGACTTTCGATATTTCGAAAGTAGATTTTTGTGAACTGGGACAAAAATCATATAGTCAGTCGAGGTCTGACAGCAATAGACCAAATATGTCTCCAATGAATGTTGTTCAACACCGTCCGGTCGCAAATGTGTGGACTCAGTCATTCGGCAACACTACCACTGCACATAATATAAGCTCTCCATTATCTACTAACAACAATGACGCATCACCTAACAATTTATTCTCTGAGAGAGAAATTACGTCTCTTACGTTTGACATTATTAATGGTTTACAAAATTGTAAAAATAAACAAGAACAATTTAATGTTATTGCTCAGTTAGCAATTAAGTATTTATATAATTCTTATAATTAATGTATGCAGAATCTTTAAATATTATGTTCTGGAACTGTCGTAGTATCCGAAACAAATATGCTGATTTTTTTAATTCTCTTCAACAAAATAATATTGATGTTTGCTTACTCTCTGAAACATGGTTGAAATACTCTTTCAAACTGTATCATCCAAATTTTGTTTGCTTTCGCGTAGACAGAGAACACTCAAATGGGGGAGGTGTTGCCATACTAATTAAAAAATCTTTAAATCATAAAAGAGCTGCCTGTAATTCCCACAGAAATTATTGAAAATGTCGGTATTGAAATTTATAATAATTCTAGTAGTATAAAAATATTTAGCACATACTTCCCAGGAGGTCTGAGTTCTACTTCGCGGAAATTTCAGTTCAAATCTGATTTACGGAAGCTTTGTAATATCAACGGACATTTTTTATTATGTGGAGACTTTAATAGTAAACACAGAAATTGGAATTGTACGAGAGCTAATTGTTGGGGAAATATTCTAAATGAATTCACTACATTTTACCCGATTTCCATTTTACATCCTGATGAACATACATATATTCCAACTTCTAACAGGTCGTCGACATCTACTATAGATCTAATAATAACAAATGCGACCAATTATATCTCACAGCTAGCAGTGAGAAATGAGCTTAGTTCCGACCATTTACCCATTACATTTATGTTAAAAACTGATTGTTCTTCAAATTTTCTTGGTTTTGATTATAAAAAAGCTAATTGGAAAGGTTTTAAGTCGCAGTTGTCATCCGATTTTTCTGATATTCCAATGTTAGTAAACGATTCAATAACTACTGACTTTATAGATAATAACATCACTTATCTAGAAGAAAAATTAATTCAAGCTGAGGAAAAGTGGATACCACATAAAAAATTACCTCAAAATTTCATCAAATTACATAAACAAGTAATACAAATAATAAACATTAAAAACTATTTTAAACGACAATGGTCTACTTATAGACATGTTTACGATTATAATATGATGACGGGACTTACTTTTATTATCAATCAAGCAATCTCTCAACATCGTAACAAATATTGGAATACTCGTTTATTAAATCTCAAAAAAGGTGACAAACCTTTTTGGAACATAAGTAAAGTTTTACGGAAAAAATACTCAGTAATTCCATTCCTCTATAATGCTGATAATAAATTATTTTCTAGCAAAGAGAAAGCTCAAGCTTTAGCCGATACTTTCTCAAGAAATCATAATATAACAAGTAATCTAGGTGACCGATCCCACAACCAAATGATTTCTATTTTCATGGATAACTTTCGTATCACAGATTCACCTGGCTGTACAGCTGATTTTGTTGATTCTGAAAGTGTATTCTCCTTATTACAAACTACGAAAAAGAAGCAGTCCATGGGGCCAGATAACATTAAATTGGTATTGCTTTTAAACTCACCAAAAAATGTTATAAATTTTATAGCTTTTATCTTTAACTGTTGCCTAAAACTAAACTACTTTCCAACAAAGTGGAAGTCGGCTAAAGTAATCCCAATCATGAAAACTGGCAAGCCTCCTAATTCTATTAGTAGCTACAGGCCAATAAGTTTATTAAATGTAATTAGTAAAGTTTTTGAAAAAGTTATTAAAGAAAAATTAAATTTATTTATTGAAAACCATTTCATAATCCCAGATGAACAGTTTGGTTTCAGAAGCTTTCATAGCACTACTCAACAGGCAAAACGAATGTGTAATTTTGTAAAAATGGGCTTTAAAAACAAGAAGTCGACTGGCTTAGTTTTATTAGACGTGGAAAAAGCTTTTGATACCGTTTGGCATGATGCTCTAATTTACAAGCTTGTTCAATCTGGTTTTCCTTTATACCTAGTTAAGCTTATATATAATTTTGTGACTAATCGTAAAATGTATGTATGTGTTAACAATGTAATGTCTAACGAGGTTACAATTACTGCAGGCGTACCCGAAGGATCGGTACTAGGTCCTCTTTTATATATAATTTTTTGTTCAGACTTTCCCAATTTGCCCAATTGTTCTACATCTTTATATGCTGATGATGTTGGAATTTTCACCTCCGATGAATATCCCCAAACCATCACAAGTAATCTTGAATTTGCTGTTCAGACCATTAATTCATACATGCATAAATGGAAAATTAAGCTTAATATAAGTAAATCGCAGGCCATCTTTTTTACTCGAAAAAAGAAAATCCTGCAACTTACCGAGCACTTCACTACGTATCTCTAATAATTTAATTCCGTGGTCGACCAGTGTCAAATATCTAGGTATAATTCTCGACCCAAAATTATTATTTCGTGATCATATTAAATTTATCAAGGGCAAATTTAATATTGCGATCAAATTGATGTACCCTTTAATAAACAGGCACTCTAAACTCTCCCTTAGTAATAAACTTTTAATTTACAAATCCATTTTTCAAGCCATCTTAATGTATGGTTCGCCTGTGTGGGGAGTATGTGCAAATACACATGTCCAAAACTTGCAAGTTTGCCAGAATAAATTGTTGAAATTAATGATGAAATTACCATGGCATTTTTCCACTAAAAGACTTCATGCACAAGCTAAAGTAAAAATGTTATCTTTAAAAATTTCTGAAGCTCAAAACCGATTTAGAGATCATTGCAGTATGTCTTCTAACCAACTCATATATAACATGTACATTAATGAATTTACTTAAAAATTTTTATAGATGTAAATTATAACTATTTTTATAAATATTATATCATTTCTTCTCCATTTCACACATCTACATATCTTTAATTAAAACATTTATCACTATTATTGTATATATTGTATCTTCGCTTTTTTAGCCTATACCTCTTACATTATAATTTACATCTAAATTATGTATGTCTGAGTTCAATTTTCTTAAATTCAAAGGTTTTTGATTTGTAGTATTTTCCTTAGCAATCTTTACTTCCGCTTCCATTTTTTTTCCTACTTTTCATTTTTATAATGTTATAGAATTAAGGTTAATTCCGTTTCTTTACTTGCATTTTGTGAATAAATTGTAATATTTTACTACTTGAATAACAAATAAAATAAAAATAAATAATAATTCTAGTTCATACGATAGCTATACACTCACAGAGAAACGTCCCAAAATTGATCGTACCCGCCATTTGCAAAAACGCTGTTTGGAGAAAAACACGTTTAAAGTGTGAGAAGCCCTCTTATCGTTACTTGCACAATAAGTTGGCTATATCTTCAAGAGTTGTTGAGATTTTTACTGAAATTTTATAGGGACATTCTTGAATCAGTGTAGATTCGAATTAAATCAAATTACAAAATTAAATTTTTTGAAAGAGAGAATGGGGGGTCCCCTCAAGTCTTTAATGCACAATTTACTTAAAATTGCGCGAAACTGTATGTGGGAGCTATATGTAAATCTGAACCGATTCTTTCCAATTTTAATATTCTTCGTCCTTGGCCGATATAAATGAGCTGTGCCAAATTTCATCCAATTCGGTTCATAAATACGACCTGTATATTGTTTAGAATTTAACACGGACAGAAGGGCGGACATTAATAATTCGACTCAGAAAGTGATTCTATGCATATTCTTAAAAGGAACCATGGGTCTATGTCGTTTCCTTTTGCCTGTTACAAACATATGCACAAATACATAATATTCTGCACCACCGTGTGCTGAGAGGTATAAAAACGAAACCTTTTAATGAAAATGTCAAATGGTGCTAGGCAAAGCTAGTGCTGCCTAGACCAGAAATTTACATTTTCTTTGCATTTATAATTAAAGTATTACAAATCTCGAAACTTCTCAAAATACAACTTTTATCTATTTAATCAATTTCAATATAATTTTTTAACTTATATTTTTTCTTCTTCTATTTACAGGTAATTATAAATAAATGTGCTAATTGATATTACATAAATTGTTCAAGGCTCAAAACAATAACATAAATCAAACTTACTACATAAGATGGTAAGCTATTGAAAAATGAAATCTATAGAACTTGTATGACTTGCAAAAAAAAAAAAAAAAAAACAACAACTAAATTAGGTTACGCCAACATGCCATTCATCTTTAAAAAAATGTTACTCGGAGACTTGTAGTGAACTGCACCAAAAAATTAAGAAAAAACCGACAGCCATAGTAAATTGATAATTCCATGGGTTAGAAACTATTAAATGAATATTCTATAAAAAATAATAATAATTAACTTTACGCCGTCTTAACATAGAAATTACATAAAAAATTAAACAAACAGTGGAACCTTTTAGTAGCGATTGGTACTACTATCGTAGTTTTTGCATATAATCTACAGTATACCAGCTATTTGCCACCATTTAAATAGTTCTTTACAAATTACCATCGATTTTCAGATCTACAAGGTTTTACTGTATTTACCACATATATATTGTGGAGCGAGCTTTTTGTTTTTTCAAAACCACATGTGGCTGATCATTGTGATGATGCTGGTGGTCGTATCGCACCCATCATTCCATCTTGATGAGCATAAAATACATGACCGTCCATTATGACCATATACATGAATCATAGATATTGACCTTTTTTATAATAATTATTAATAGAAATACAAATAAGACTGTTGTACAAAATTCTACAAGACCAGTAGATCAAAGTTTAATAAAGTAAATTAAAAAAAAAAAAATATGTTTCGTTGGTGTGGTTAATACTTTTTTAATTAGTTCCACAGTTGAGAAAAAAAATGACATTTGGAATGGGGAGCATATTGTGGTTTAGACTGAATAATTTTTAACGCTTTTTAATGAGCTGGCTTTGACCTAATCGGAAAACATAATTTTTTTTTAAAAAAAAGGTACCCTTACGAGATAGTGGTGATACAAATTGAATATTTTCTGGGATGTTAAAAATATTAAACTAATAATTTCCATTATAATAAGATATGTATTATTCAGCTGTTCAACGTCTTAGAATATATCAATTTAATTTATTTAATTATTTCCCTTAAGCCCTTACAAAATGTTGCTGTCTAATTTTAACCACGACATTTTGAACATTTAAAAACTCTTAAATTAAGTGCTACTCTTCCCTGTTACTCTACAACGTGGTTTTCTTAATTGCTGTGGTATAATTTAATTTTCTTTAGAGTTCTTTCTCTTCTTTTCCCCACTCTTTTAATTTTTAAGACGATTATTGTTGAATTTCGAGAAGAAAAAAAATACACATTAATGTCTGCTTATTGTTCGAAATTATAATTTGTTACTCTGCAACCATTGTGAAAAGGGTGCTTTCTTTTAGTTTTGTTACATTTTATAACAATTTTAATAGCAGTGAAGTTTAGACGCTTGTATATTTGTTTTTGAAATAACCATGGCATCACACAAACAACAATTTTATAATTCTTTTGAATTCGAATTTCATTCGAGAAAAATGGTTGAGAAAATTTAGAGTTTGTCTTTCACACAAACTCTAAACACACTTGCCTGGGAAATATAAATTTGAAAGAAATACCAAATAATTATATAGCTGTCATACTTTGAGTGCGACTTAGTAACCCAGAATGTTGAATTTTTATGTAAATTTTAATATTTTATGACTATCATTTTATGTAATTTTAATTTCCGTTTCGTTAGGGAAAATAAATGAATTCTTTTTAATTAATAAAATTGTCGTTATAATTTCCCATGATTTTTTGAGAAAATAATTATAATTTTAAATGAAATAAATGTGAACCTAGGAAAATAATGTCGAACCATTTTTATCACAACCAATGCCAGATAAGATCTTGTGAGAAATGCCAATGATTTTCTATTTTAACATTTCTTGCAAAAAAATATCGTATTTTTAAAGGAGATTCCCTAAATGAAACCAGGTTTTGTATACGGTATCTAATAATTTTATTGGGTTAGCGTTTTTGGAGCATGAGGAGGTAAGATACGAGGGGAGGTCGATAATTTCTGACTTCAAATATATTTTTAATGACTATTGTGTTGATAGTGAAGGACTGTCGTTTAGTTTTAACATTTTTGCTAGTTTTTAGTAGGAAAATTTCTTGAATTGTACCGCAGATTGTTATTGATGTTTGCAATCATATCAACCCAGTGGACCAAACCCTTAATTTCTAGTCACTCTGCAAACAAAACACCATATCGGAAAAGTTCAGACATTTTGATTTCATATTAATTTTTTAATAACGGTTACTTTGGTCGAGTTTTAGTTCATCTTCTTAATAAATTCCGACCAAATATATGTCCGGTTTTCATTGCTTAGGATAATTTGGTTTCATGCCAAAACTATCACACGGGATCATAGTTGGTTACGAATCAAGTGTTTATGGCATATGGATTTTAATTTCGTGTTTTGTCCTATTAACTGGCGAATCATATTCCATCTCATACGGGTCATAAATTCGACCTGAAAGTGACTCTATGGAGTCATCAAACAAGTGAAAAAGCGTTAAGTTCGGCCGGGCCGAACTTTGGATACCCTCCACCATAGATATACTGACAGGTACTTGAAATGAAAATATAGGGAACATACCAAAAAATGGACCTATACCGACATTTCTACAATCCGATTATGTAAACAATAATTTTTAATAGAAAATTATACCCCCCTAATTAGTGTGTATACACTTTCACACTGTGAAAATGTGCCTCATCGAAATATTGGTTCTAGACCCCATTTTTGTTGGGACCAAATCCGTTTCAGAAAAATTTGATTTCATCCCATATTCTATGTCTTCCAAACTTAGTTCAAGTCCGAATTTGGGAAATATCGGTCCATGCCTTCTGGAACCTCCCACACAGGGGCTTCGGCCAAAATCCACAAAATACTGAAAATTAGGAGGTAACGTAATATGGGGGCTCCAGAAAAAGTGGCCCTATATTTACAATTTTTTGTGGAGACATTTAGTACCCGATAAGAATCCAGTGTACCAAATTTCAGCGAATTCGGTTGAAAAATGCCGAAATGAAGAACCCCAAAATACCGAAAATTGGGGGCTACCCTTATATGGGAGATATGCCTAAACGTGGACCGATATATCCCATCTTCGAACTTGACCTGCCTGCGGACAAAAGACAACCCTATGCAAAATTTCAGCACCCTATCTCAATTCCTTCGGAAGATAGCGTGATTGCAACAGACGGACGGACATGGCTAGATCGTCTTAGCATTTTACCGAAAATTGGGGGCTACCCTTATATGGGAGATATGCCTAAACGTGGACCGATATATCCCATCTTCGAACTTGACCTGCCTGCGGACAAAAGACAACCCTATGCAAAATTTCAGCACCCTATCTCAATTCCTTCGGAAGATAGCGTGATTGCAACAGACGGACGGACATGGCTAGATCGTCTTAGAATTTTACCCTGATAAAGAATATATATACTTTATAGGGTCGGAAATGAATATGTCGGTGAGTTACAAACGGAATGACAAAATTAATATACCCTCCATACTATGGTGGAGGGTATAAAAAAGTATGGGAATATCTATCATATATGTTTTTAGGGTATGAAAACTGTAGCCCACAGATTGCCAAAACAATAAAGAAGTGATACCAGAACGCATTTTATTCTTTTGAAATTGAAAATCTCGTATCAATAACAATGTATATTCATTATTTTTTTCTATTTATAAACCCCAATTCATTTTCTTCAGTGTAATACAAAATTACAACAGGACCAGACATCAAAGTTCAATAAACGTCCATATATGCCTTTCATTTGATATTTACAATATTTTTGTTAACCCATTACCTATTAATCTACGTTAGATCTACTCTATGGAAGTTTTAAGATTTTCACACACATACATAGATTAGTACACATTAGTCTGGTCTGAAAACTCTCCACTTATTTTATTCGATGCCTTACCCATACCTCTGCTGCTCATTGACGACCAACATGTGTAAACTTCAATATCTAACCAAAGAAGACCTCTGTACGCTTCTACAATCATAATTGATTATTGCAAAGAGTTATTTACTATTTTTCAAAACTACACATTTGTAAAACAAACTGAATTTTTTTATTTCACCCTTTACACCATATATACATTGTACATATCAATATTACATATTTATGTTTCATAGATTCCTTTCCATTTCTGCAATATCGAATGAATGAATGCATCTGAAAAGAAATGCTAACTACTAAAAATCAGTTATCAAATTGTTAATCCCTTGTTTTCCAAGTCCAAGACAGCAGCAACAACATAAAGAGTGCGCCCAGGTATAGACGTCCATGTAGGTTGGGGTGCGTAGTGATGTTGTCAAGTGCAAAAATGTTATGATTTTCTAGTCCCCTCTTTGCATAATGTTTTCTATGGCTATCAAAAAGCATGTACGTGCGTGTGTGTGTGTTTATTCACCCTTGCCCGCCGCCGTAGCCACCATGATGATGAATGAGACGAGTGGCGCATGTGTAATTGGTTCCATTATTCATTGAAGTGCTCCGATATTAAGTGGCATCAAATTAACTTCAACCATTACAATTACACAATTCAAATTGGAATATGCATAGAAGTCAGTCATGTTGGCTATACCATCTAGTCATAGACATCCGCACATAATATGAGAGATTTCATGAATGGGGTGAAAAATAAATAAATGGTAACCAAAAAGGGGAGGACAAATCCGATCGAGCTGACTACATGTCAATCTACAACATCTTGGGTATATACACGGGAGACCTCTAAAATTCTTATTGTAATCCACAGTAATATATACCAATTTAGTCCAAACTTTATCTTTTCGATCGGACAGGATCTTTGGGGGACTGTTGACAAGAAAACGGGCATTTTAAATATGTGTACTATAAACCATATACATGAAATCTACGCTAAATTCTATGTTAATCGGGCAGACCTAAGGTCCTTGGTTTACATGCAACGTTTATATGCGATTTGCAAAATTTCGTGTCAATAGCAATAAAAATCTGCTTCTAATTCTACACCGATTTCAACAGGAAGTAAGTAATACTTAATTAAAAAAAAAAATCCCAGAATGTGAATCTATGCCAATGTAACTTTGGGTCTCACTCACTTCCTTTGACATGCTTTACATAAACGTAATATCCTGATCCTCAGTAAAACATTCCAAAGGCTACTGGTTTATAATTATGTAATTTCATTTACAATATTTTATTATAGTCGTTAAAAATCTCAAGAAATAACTCATATTCTCCGGTATGTTTCTAACCTCATTCCCCACCTTCACAAACTTCGTTCGAACTCCTATGCAAATGAGTGTACATGACGTTACTATGATGTGTTACACAAGTGTGTAACACATAATTCTGCTGCTGCTACTGCTGACGACATGTAGGGAATAGATGAAAACCCCCCAACGCAATGCAGAACCCAAAAAAAGGCCGATTATTTCTATTAAAGTACCTTTGCGCTCAATCATTTATGAACAAGAAACAAAAGAAAGAACCCAATGCCAAAGAAAAAATGGAAAATTTACATAGATATGCCTAGTATAATATTTTCCTATACAATGTAGACGACACGGCTGCCATGGGTGGGTGTGGGCCTACCATATTTCTTCATAGCATAATTACATACATAGGTTTTAAGCGTTTTACAAGTGGGATCTAGACATGTTCAGACATGTGGTACCTCAACTCTCACACACACATAGATTGGTGTAATTTACATGATTTCATGGGGAAAAAAGGAAAAGTGAAATCATGCATCATCGTCATCAATATATCCGCAGTTGCAGTAATTTGCCATTATATGTGCTTTTGTAAAAAGCCTACATACACATGCACACCTACTAACTTCTACACATAAACTATTGAGGATATACTACGTTCATCGATTTGTAATTTCTGTGCCTTTTGAAAAATACCTCTCTGAATGAAAAACGTTAACTTTGTATTTAAGAGGGGAATGAACGAGCACTTGTAATAAAATTGAAAACGTGTTAAGTGATACTAAAGGATCATTGATGAATTTCGAAAAAAGTTTCAGTCACTTTTGAGAGAAGTTCGGTTCTAGGTCACATGACACGCAGATCAAGTGTCAAGTAGAGGAGATAACACTGCTGAAATTCGCATGGCAAAATTAAGTTTGTCTATGGGAACAGATTTTTTACAATAAAATCCGAAAGGAGGAGTCAATTTTTATTTCTAAATACTAACCCCTTGAGAAAATGGAATTCTTAATATGTCCCATACTTATTTAAAATTCAGTCGAAAACTCTTATGACGACGTCTAAGTGCTCATCTCGACATGTATCTAGGATTATAAGTATTTTTAGGACTCAAAATAAACCCATGGACTATTATATATCATTGTTGTCTATTTTTATATACACATTATAATATATTATATGCTATAAGACTAGTAAAGTAAGCCTAGGCCGATTTGTATACTATTTACTATACCAGAATAGGTTCTCTGGTTATTTCTTGTAATTAATTTAAAACAAGTAATACTGTTCTTCGGCGGACATTAAAATACTGAAACAACAACGGACCATTTTCAATAAAACATTTATCAACCCCTGTGAACCCTAACTTCTATAAAATCTGAGAGAAACGATAGCTGTAGCCCCATGAATTTGATATAATTTGGGCAAAAATCACGCATAAAAACTAGGCATCGTTGACGGACGATAACGTGGTGAGGCAACTTTTGTTTTACACGATTCCTAGAGTTTGTTATACGCAAATTGCCAAACTATTTATATCCGCACCATGTGGTGGACACTGCCACGAGGAAATAAAAAACTACAGGCATAAAAGTTGGCAAGTTTGCCAAGATCTTGAACATGTTGGAACGTGGACCCAACAAATGTCCGAGATGCGTAGATGCAATGAAATTGGGGACGTACCTTCATAGCAATATTGACCGTTTTTGGTAGGATTGTCT
>NW_026872873.1:0-13791 GCF_032173495.1 Musca vetustissima
TATTTGGCATCTGGCATATTACCTTCCAGTGTTTTTTCAGAATCTTCAACAATATTTAAATCCATCGAACTAGTACCTATTGTTAAATGGGATAGAGATCTTTGGCTGTCATGTAAAAATTTGGCTCTTCAACAGTTCCTATATCCATAGAATCCTGATTATCATTATTAAAAATAATTTGGTTGAAATTTCTATTTAACTGTCTATGAGCACTATTATATTCATTGGTGACGTCATGTTCCGGTAATTTATGTCCATTCATAAACCCAAAACTACTTGCATGTGTGTTTCTATTTTGGTCACAATTTTCATTGAATTGTCTACAGTTATTATTTCTATTATTTGAACTATTCTCAGGTTTATAATTTATATTGGTCGTCTCCTGTTTGTTGTTATTGTAAACTTGTCGTGGGCTATAATTAAAATGTCTTTGTTTACTGCTCTCATTATAACTGCCATTTTCATTAAAATATTCAACAAATTGCTTGTCTTTATTATAAAAGGAATTGCCTAATGTATTATTTAAATTTGTACAATCCGAACTGTTGCTAAAGTAATTTCTATAATGTATTGAATCTTTATTTTGTGGATATTTATTTCTATTTTCTGAATCAGGATTAAATCTGTAATAGTTGTTGAAGCGATCATTATATTGTGTTTGTGGAAAACGTTCCTCATGTTCATTATGATAAAAATTGTTTCTGTTATTAATCTCAAAATGATTATAGAAGTATTGAGTTTCTACTAATATTTCCTTGGCTTCTGAAAGACTAATTGGGTTCCTGGCATTTAAAATTAATTTTGCTTCACTAGGGAGTTTATTTATAAAAATTTTCAGTACCATTTGTTCATTATTTGTACATTTATACCACTCATTCTCTTCGACTGTCGCTCTTAAATTTAATTTGGTTAATAAGCTTATTATTTGTTCATACATCTCTTCAATACTTACTCTCAATTCTGATGTTTTTATTTTATTTACAATGCTCTCTATACTCTCTGTTATACTAAAATTAGATTTTAATACGTGTTTGACCTCTTCCCAATTTGTGGGACTATTATTATTAATAAGAGCAATGTTAGCTTTGTTTACTATTTTATGCCGGATTTGTAAATCAAATAAAGTTTCGTATGTACGTTCAACATATTGCCTTATCTCTTCTATTGATCTGATAAAGAGTGGGAGTTCTTCAGCTTTGCCATCGAAATTAGGAACGCTCTTTAGAAATTCAAAAATATTGTACGCTGCCATGATGCCTCTCTTCTCTCAATGTGGTGTTGATATTTTATGTATGATTTGATCAAATTAATATTGTTGTTGTAGCTGGTTTATTTGTTGTTATGCTTTAATAAGTGATTACAGCTTGCACTTGCTATGGACAATTCGAAGTGGGGTGGGTAGTTTTTTGGTGATGATTTTAAATTGAAATTTTGCAACGTCGATTTTGTTACTTAATTTATGTTGTTAATTGAATTCGAATGTTATTCTGATACTTTAGTTATTGTTTAGGTACAGTTGCGTAGGAGTTTGATAGTTATTATGTTGTTTTGTCTTTCTTGTGATGCCGATTTTTTGGTTTTCTTGGTCACGTACTTGAGAAATTTTGCAACAAGGCGTTTATACTATTTTTCTGTTTACTTTTTTTATTGTTGTTATTATGATATGTTCATTGATTTGTTAAAATTTTTGGGGTTTATTACATATGTCAAATATAAGTTATTTTTTTCACTTGTTAGATTTTGTTAAGGAGGATTTATGTATTTTAGCAATTAGATATTATTATTGAACACTAGATTATTGTTTTTAATATTTGAAAAGCCTTTTTTATTTTCACAATATTTTTATCAATAATACTTTAAAGTGTTATTTTTGGATTTTAGCAGTAATGGAAAAATCTTTAAGAAATGCTTTGATAATTTCTTAATATTTTTATCCGAAGTTCCGACTGCGCCAGTTATGTTTTATATTTTGTTAATAAAACATTTATATTTTATTTTAAATAAAACACTATAGTTAAAAATATTTAAATTTGATTATTTTAAATTTTCCATTTATTAATAACTATTTCACAAATTTATAATTTCAACGGAATGTATTAAACGATATTTTCTTTTCTAGATCTAGAATACAACAACCCATATTGTTAAAATACATCTTCTTATATTAATGTAAAAACAATGACATTAAAATGAGAGTGGGTGAGGGAACTTTGAAAAGCAAGAGAATATTTATTAATAAGGGAGAAAGATAATATTGAATAATGAGAAAGAAAGAGAATAATTAAGTTAAGAGAGATTCGCAGAATATTAAGTGATAGTGATACTGGGAGTTATGTTTGGGGAGTAGAAATGTGTATAAAGGTGGGTACTACAATGTAACTCTATGTGGATCTCCAGTTAATGAGTTTATACCCAATTTGTTGGTAAATACTCGAAACAGGGATACCTTTGATTATAAAATGTGTTTTGCAGACAGATAATACCTTAAAGAGGTACGGTTATATGGGGGCTATATCAAAAATTGGACCCAGGGACCCCAATTTCCACACCAATATTCGCATTGACATTTAAAACATGTTTTTACCGTGTAAATTCCCTGTAAATACCATCTCTAGTGAGAGACTATTTTATTGGTTTTCATTACGTCATGTTTTTTTAGAAAACATTTAGTAGTTTTTATTCTCACAATTATGTTCCGTGTTCAATTCATGTTCTAAGATTAGTATGAAATGGTTTTTTCATGCACCCCGTCACTACTATGTACAGATAAATATTTTCAAAATGTACGACTCTATTTAAAATGTACTGCTATGGAATTTATTAATGTAGGTATGAATGTGTGAAAAATTTTATAATATACACGCTATTTAAAAACGAAACATTTTTATGTATTTTTCGCACACTTATTTTCAGTCGTCAACTTAGGCGTATGAGTCACGTGCATGAATAGCCAAAATAAAAAGCCATACGTCACACATTCCCCCGATTGAAATTGACATAATTGGCATGCAATATACGAACATCCAATGTTGATTGATTTACTGGAAATTAAATTAACACTATATTTTTCCTGTGATTTCGATGTTGTTGATATTTTTAATAAAAGTTAATGAAATCAATTTAGAAAAAAACACAGTTGACATTTAAAAACATTCCTTTGCTGTTCAATAAAAACAAATACAATATTTATTTCTTGTACAATTTCCTTGGTGAATTGGCCTTTCGAGACCATTTAATACTTATATTAAAAATAAGTCAAATATAATTTATTTATTATGTATATGTTTTAGTTAGATATTATCTTACATTTTTGCCAATATATTTTTAAAAGGGAATGCTGTTTCGTTAGAAGTATAATCAGACCATATACAAAATTTAAAACGTCCACAGAACTCTGATTCTATACACATTCTCAAAAGATATTGAATGGGTCCATTTCGTTTCCTTTTGCATGTTACAAACAGATACACAAATACTTAATAAACTGTAACGCAACGTGGTAAAGGGTATAAAAAGTGTATTCCCAGAAAAAATAGATTGTCATTTCGAAAAAGAAAATCATTGATGCAACAAGATTTGTAAACGTTATAGTGACAAGTTGTGATTTATGAAGAACATAAAAAAGTAGACATGTGAACATGCCTACAAATAAATATATACCAGTCATGTAACAAAATACATTATTTGTTTCATATTTGAATATTTGCATTGTAATATTGTTTTATTCTTGAGATAGGTTGACACGAACGTTATCGTAATGTGTTATGTTGCATATTATGTGATTGGTAATAGGTTTTATGTTTACGTTTTTAATAAAATAATGAAGTACAATTCTTATCATCAAATTCTGCAATATGTAATGGCTGAAGTTTGATTCTCACTAACCTACCTACTAAAAGTTATGAATATTGGTGACTTCTTTCGGGAGCCATAACATAGCTTGAACGCCAAAAAATTCGGTATCTTGGACACACTTTTAAGATAAGGCGAGTATCTTTTATTTGCTACTTGAATTTTAAAGGGTCAACAATTTAAGAAAAATCCTGTCTGAAATAAAAAGGCAAAGTCTATAATGTTACTAACTTACTTAGCTGGCTTGTGACAGAACTTACGTTCCATAAGCCGAGCTTAGAAAAGACTTCCAGGCGTGTCAGTCTTTTGCGCAGTTTTTCCAATTTGAAAGACCATTTTCGGCGATATTGTCTTCGACTTGATCTTTCCAACGTATTCTTGGCCTTCGCCTTCTGCGCGAAACATCAGTTGATTCGCTTTTATATGCCTTCTGGGCTGAGGCATCTTCATTCATTCTCACAACATGACCTAGCCAACGTAGTCGCTGCAGCTCAATACCTCTAACAATGTCGATGTCCGAGAATAGCTGGTACAACTCATGGTTCATTCGACGGCGATATTCACCGATAACACAGATCGGCCCATAGATCTTTCGGAGAATTTTTCTCTAAAACACTCCAAGAGCTGCCTCATCTGCTTGCATAAGTACCCATGCTTCAGATCCGTATAACAGCACGGGCAGTATCAGCGTCTTTTAGAGTGTGAGTTTGGTGTGGCGGGAGGTGGCCTTGCTTTTGAGTTGTTTGCTCAGACCATAGTAGCATCGGTTGGCCATTACTATCCTTCTCCGAATTTCAAAACTGATGTCATTCGTTTTGTTTATGGCGGTACCAAGGTATATAAAATCTTTGACCACCTCGAAGCTGTAGTTCTCAAGTTCCAAAGTTTGTCCAAGTCTACTGGACGTATTGCACGTTGATACCATCAGCTTGGTCTTCTCGCCTTTTACTGCCAGATCCACATTGGCAGACTCCTTCTCAATTTGTTCAAAGGTGGCTGCTGCCGCTCCCAATGTTCAGCCCATTATGTCGATAACATCGGCGTAGGTGAGTAACATGTGTTGTTTGGTGTACAGAGTGCCATTTCTGTTCACTTTTGCCTCTCGTATGACCTTTTCCAGTTTATAATGTTTATGCTATAAAAAAATTTAGACATTGTCAAATAAAAAAATCAAAATACAATTGAGATGAATTGAATATTGGTATCAATTTTGACAAAACTCCAATATAAAACGAGTTGTACGTATATTGTGCATTTCCTTAAGGCGGGCTTCTTGGTAAATTGTAAAACTAAAATCTTACCTTCTACACAGGAACCATTTATTAGTGTGTAGAAACATTCACAACAACTCAGCCGAATTTAGTTGTGGCATGATTATTAAATAAGATTATTAAATTCGCACAAATATATATGTTGGAAAATCGTATTTTCCATCACAAATTTATTTAAAAACCAGTAAGGAAAGTTCAAAAGTCGGACGGAGCCGACTATATGATACCCTTAACCAATATTGGAAGCTTGGTGCACTATTTACATTAAATCGGACGATACTATATATGGTAGCTATATCTAAGTCTGACCCGATTTCAACAAAACTGCGCATTCATAAATCATGACCTAATTTAGTACGCTGTGCAAAAATGTTGCCTCAATCGGAAAAATATTGGTAGTATGTTGCTCCATTTACATAAAATCGGACGAAACTATATATAGCATATTTAGATATAACTCAGTCGGGACCCAATTCAGTACTCTGTGAAAAATGTTGCTTTAGTCGGACCACTATTGGGAGTTTGGTGCACTATTTACATTAAATCGGACGAAACTATACATCGGAGCTATATCTAAATCTGAACCGATTTCAAGAAACCTTGGCATATAACTGTTTAGACCTAATTCAATGCTCTGTGCAAAATTTTGTCTCAATCGGAGCACAATTGGGAGTTTGATGCATCAATAAGTTAAAATGGGACGAAATATATGGGCCAATTAAGTGGCCTGTGCCAAATTTCATCCAAATCGGATAATAAATGCGACCTGTACTTTGTTAACAAAAATACATGGACGGACGGACACGCGGACATGCATAAATCGACTCAGAGAGTGATTCTATGCATATTTTCAAAAGGAACAATGGGTCTATCTTGATTATTTTTGCCTGTTACAAACATATGCACAAACACATAATACCCTGTGTGGTGAAGGGTATAATAAGTAATACCTTCAACGATAGGAATTAGTTCACACCATATCAATGTTTGGAATTGTATATATAGGTATTTGAGCGAACATCAGCGTTAAAGTTCAAATCCCTCAACTAATAATTTATTTTTAAATCCGTTTTGAACCACTTATTTCGATTTTTGCACACACACATATAGATATTAATCTCTATGCACTACAATTTCATCCACATCCACAATCCACATTGTTTTAAAAATGTAAGAAATTGTATTTAAACTTAACACATAAATATTATTTTAGACAATTGGAATTGATTTTCCTTTTGTAAGCCGTTTCGTTTCAACTCTTAGCGACCACACTTGTTGAACAATGTGTTGTTAGCCGTTCAATCTTAGAATTATCCGAATTCGAACAAACACGGCAACATCGGACGAAACGACAAAACGAAACGAGACAGCAAAGAACGCGCCGTTAGTTTGCAACAACAAGTGGTAAATAGAAAAATACGAAGTTAACAGTAACGAACATAACATTTTTTGATACAAGTTGAGAAGCAACAAAACAACAACAGCAATGGCCAATTTTCTCAGCCATCTCCAGAATTTCCAACGGCACTGATAACAAAATTCCACATAATCTCAGTAAAAAGGCATAAGGACAACCAATAAAGCTTTTCTTCGAAAGCTTTATGTCCCTTTCGTAGTAAAAGCTCTGAGACTGTGCGTTTGTGTTTGCTTTTTTCCAAGGCAGTGGGTGTGGTGTCACAACGCCATGAATGACACTGACAGCAATTTTTATCAATGAAATATCAGTCCTTTTCCTCTTTTTGGTGGGAAAATACGTGACATCGTTAAAGCTATGGGCGTGTTTATGTGTGTGAGAGGTTTGACTGCTGATGACACTTTTGGATACTCCAAATGAAAAATGTACGTAGTACTTTCCGAGTAAAGAATAAGTCTCATCATGATTTATCCAATGTAGCATTAGTTAGGCAAATAAGAATAAACTTGTTGTCGGCATTTTGGTTCTGGTGGTGCTTGGTATTTGTAAAAAAATAAGGATTGGTTCCAAAAGCATACCCAGGAGGCGGGTTTGTGGATGATCATACTAATCTATTAGAATCAGTTAAATCTGGGGGAAATGAGATAGGGCACCTCTAGTTTTTGCTAATGATCGGTTAATATTTAGGAGCCCTTTACCTCACTGTGGTACAAGGTATTATGTCTATGTGGACCAGTAACCAAAAAAATATACTTTTATTAATTAATATTTAGCATGGGCTTTAAAAATTGGACAATAATTTGGTTTTAAAATTAGTCTATACGGATCTGATCTTTATGATCTCAATATTATAAACGTATTACAACAATATATATTAAAATCCATGTTTAAATACCATTCTGAAATTTATGAAAAATTTAATGTGAATCATTTTTATGAAATCGAGCAAAATATGTATGGTGCTATACAAACGAAATTATTTTAGCAACCGTATGCGGTATCTTAAATGTATCCCGACACAAAATCCAATACACGTTATTCTAGGTTTCATTTGGTACGTTGTGTACTAATTCGTCCTAAACAAACTTTTGTTATTAGGGTACAATATTTGGTGAAATCGGATGTAAATATATATGGAAAATATATCTAAACCTAAAACGACTTCAATGCAATACACTATGTAAATTGAACAGACATAGGCTCCTCTATTTCCTCAATTAGCACAATTATACAAGTGACAGATATACCTACATCTGCACCGATTTCAAGAACAAAATATCGTGCAAATAGACAGGTGGAAAGTATATATGTGAGCTATATTAAAATCTGAACGTATTTCAACAAAACTTCACAGATGTCAACCTGTAGTAACTTCAAAACGCTATGAAAAATGTTGTCTCAATCGGACAATCATTGGCAGTATGCTGCTCCATTTACGTCTATATATGTAAGCTGTATCTAAATCTGAGCCGACTCCAACAAAACTTCGCATACATCAATACGGACCTAATTCAGTACGCTGTGCGAAATTTTGTCTCCATCGCTCAAATATTGCAAGCATGGTGTACTATTTAAATATATGTAATATGCATTTTGAGTATATTTTTTTCAGATTAAATCGAAACCATTATCAGCACAAATTGATACTTTTTTTCCTATTCGTTGGCAACCCTAAAAAGTCGCTAAAATATTTTTTGTTTTATGCTTCAGTTGGTTATTGAACACACTCCAACTTATCGATTATCACTCAATCTATCATCTATGAACAAGAAGGAAAAAGTAATAAAGAGTAATTGACAAATTGATCAATGACGAATTGAAACTTCCTTTCTCTGAAATACCTCAACGAGTACAGACGTGGTAAAGAATTATTAATATTTAAAAAGTGAAGTGTTCAGAAAAAATCCCAAATTTTCTTAAACATCCAAAAAGCGCGAAATTTATAAATGTCAATAAAATTATTGCAAGATCAAGTCGAGGTAACTTTTTCCATTCTTCTCTACCCAAAAAAATACTTCTTACATTAAGTGGAAATTTATTTGTTCAAAATTCCAGTGCCACAGAACAATAAATCCTGAAACACCTCCTAATACGTGGATTCGATAACGTTCTGACGACTACGCATTAATTATCTTGGAAAACCGAGGGGTTCCCAAGACGAACCTCTACAACCTGAAGTTACCACAGAGAAAGAAATAAACTTTAATACTCAGAAAAATTACTCCAAAATTTGTCACAATTCCGTCCATTGGGTATACGAAAGAAGGAAATCACGTGTGTCTTTCATATAAAAGTTGCTCCAAAATTTGGAAGGACTCCACCCATTGGGAGCCTGATCAAAGGAATACACGTGTTTTGAATAACATACTGGAGACATATATTAACTAAACGTCTTATAACGTGAGAACAAAAATTATAATTTCAGCTTCTAAAGCTGGCAAAACCATAACCATCATTATTATCACAATATCTACCCTCTGCTTATCAATCATCATCAAACGTCGAACTTCATGAAGACCTTCTCGAACGTCGGACGATCTGGTGAGTAAGTGTAATGATCATTATTATAAATGTTGTTGTTACATTTAAAGTATGAATGAATAGAAGTAAGCAAACTCGCAAAAGTATTTGTTTTTTTGCTAATTATGTGTGCTTGCATTTTTGAATGAAATGTAGAGACAAAGTTTCACTCATATTTATTCTTTCTCGTTCTCTTTAAATAATGACTTATCTCCAAATGAAAATATATGAAATCCTCACTCAATAATAAGTTTATATAAAAATATGCCTCTTTAAAAGACAAAAATTTCAATAACAAAAAATACATTCTTATAATTATATGATCCCATAGCTTAAAAAAAAAGAATATTATAATTATTGATTACATACTTTTTTAATGTCACTTCCATTATACTTACATATTTTTGAAATTATGTCCTGAATAAACAAGTTTTCCCTAACATGAATTACTAAAATCTTTACCAGTGTTTTCGTAAGATGTGGTAGAGTGTGACCAGACGGTTCCTATGGGGTCCTTTAAAAATAGCGCTAGAGGACATTGGTAGGGGAGGGCAAGGAAGCGCTGATCTCAAAACATCTGAGATCCATGTTATTGAATGTATCCGCCACAAAACTTAAGATTATCGAAGGGGATTTTTATATTTAGATAATCGACACCATTTCATAGTTTGTTAAAAACTTTCTGTAAACCAAAATCCGTTCTGTTGGACTCAGGACGTAACATCTAGAATGCACGTTGAAAGTCGGCGACTCGGATAGGATCAATTCAGATACACCTTTAATTTCCATTTTGTGAAGGATGCAACCGATGTAGGCGATTGATGTTAAGATGTGCAAAATAGTTATTTTTCGTATTAAGTGCCATTATCTGTACTGACAATAACAACCATTTCAGTAATTCAGCTAAACTCCTTCTCTTCATTTTCATGCTTTATTGATAAACATTATTGACATCATAATTTTTGAATTTTTGTCACTTTGCGAAAAAATATGTTTTTTAGGTTTCAAGAGAAAAAATTATCACTTCAATAACTACTATACAACAATCGTCAGTTACCAATCAGGAAGGCAGGAGAACACATGGGCACTTCACACATTTTTGATATGATATTCAAAATTAACGTTGATAACTTTAGCTGTGGCAGCGAAGTGCCACTGATCCAACTAGTATATATATGTATATACGTTTGCAACATATTTCTTTCTGTTTCATACACCATTACGTATTTATTTAGCATGGGAAGATTTCTGTTTTCAGTCATTTTTCATTTGCTGTCATCTTTGTATTGTAGAAGAACAAACATAACAGAAAACCAGAACACAAACGACCACAAAAAAACATGTGTTTCTTGATATAATAATACACACACACTTTCATATGTGACTAAAAATAATCAG
Source organism: Musca vetustissima (assembly GCF_032173495.1). Taxonomy (NCBI): domain Eukaryota; kingdom Metazoa; phylum Arthropoda; class Insecta; order Diptera; family Muscidae; genus Musca; species Musca vetustissima. The sequence goes on from NW_026872873.1 coordinate 10,456, forward strand.
AATCTACAAGCAAAGTGTTAAGGCGTTTAAATCTTTAAAGTCTTCCATTAAGCATGTTCCCTTTGTATCTGTGTTTTCTTTGTATTTCGCCCAACGTTCAGCGTAGATTATTGCCAGTTGAACATATTAAAAGACTTTAGTATGTACGTTTGTTTTCTTGTGTGATATTCACCATGTCTGTAACAAAAGCTATTCGTCAAGCGTTCAACATACTTACATTTACAGATATGTATTCGTATGCGAGCCTTTCAATTTTTTTGTTCTAATATAAAGGTTTACCAAAAAGGAGAACAAAAATTATCCTCCAAAAAGTGTAAAGCCAATGATTTCGATAATGAAGAAGCAGACCATCAGTCTAGGAACGCATGGACATTATTTGTTTCCTAAAATAATAATTGATTAAATCAGTTACACAGTCATGTAGCCACATAATGCTGATGCTGTTCGCGTTAATTGAAGCCAACATGCCCATATCGCATATAATCAGAAAAAATAAATAAAAAAAAGTGAAAAAGCGTTAGGTTCGGCCGGGCCGAACTTTGGATACCCTCCACCATAGATATACTGACAGGTACTTGAAATTAAAATATAGGGAACATACCAAGAAGTGGACCTATACCGATTATGTAAACCATTAAACACATTTCACAAATTTTTTATGGATAATTATACCCTCAGCCTTATGGCTATAGCGGTTTATACACTTTACAATGGTGAAAATGTGCCTCATCGAAATATTGGTTCTAGACCCCATTGGACCAAATCCGTTTCAGAAAATTTGATTTTCATCCAAACTTTGCCTATTTTTTATTTCTTCCAAACATAGTTCAAGTTCGAAGATGGGGAATATCTGTCCACTCCTTCTGATATTTCCAACACAGGGGCTAGGGCTGGGCCTATATGCGGGCTATGGTTCATTATCGAATCTTACGTTCTAGATTCTTATCTCGATATCCTCCGCAGGTAAAATGATTACAAAAGATTCTTAGAACCAAAAATTTGAACCTGTATTTATAATTTGTAGTGGAGACATTTGGTACCCAAAAAAATCCCAATGTACCAAATTTCAGCGAATTCGATTGAAAAACGCGCTCAAGAACCCCAAAAACCCGAAAATTGGGCGGTACCCGTACATGGGGGCTATGCCTAAACGAGGATCGATATAGCTCATCTTCGAACTTGACCTGCTTGTTCGAAGAAAAGACAAACCTATGCAACATTTCAGCATCCTATCTCAATTCCTTCAGAAGATATCGTGATTACAACAGACGGACTGACATGTCTAGATCATCTTAGAATTTTACCCTCATCAAGAATAAATATAATGTATAGGGTCGGAAATTAATATTTCGATGAGTTAAAACGGAATGACAAATTTAATGTACCCTACATACTATGGTGGAGGTTATAAAAATAGGTGATTGCGTACTTGTGAGTGTGTAGCATTTTTTTTTTTTTTGACATGAAGGCGTTTTGTGTCACTTATAAGGATGTGATAAATGTGAGTTTTTTTTAGTGGGTGTTCTGATGTTAACATTTTTTCTACACATTTTTTGTCTTTAATTTTCTGGTTTATTTGTTCGCTGGAGTTTTCCCTCAATTTGTTTACAAAATAAACTCGGCTAATGTAATTTAACCAATTATAAACGCATTGATATAATTCAAACCCTATTTTTAAGATTATATATTAATGTATGAACTTATATTCCGACCATATTCGGTAATATAATAATATTTTCATCTCATTCGTGGCCTTCCCCTTCTACGTGAACCAACAGCTGGTTCGCTTTTATATGGGGCATCTTCATCCATTCTCACAACATAACCTAGCCAACGCAGTCGCTGCAACTCAATACGTATAACAATGCCGATATCCGAAAATAGTTGGTACAAGTCATGGTTCATTCGACGGTGATATTCACCATCAACGCAGATCGGCCCATACATCTTTTGGAAGATTTTTCTGTCAAACACTCCAAGAGCTACCTCATCTGCCTGTGTAAGTACCCATGTTTCAGATCCATATAACAGCACGGGTAGTATCAGCGCCAGAGTGTGAGTTTGGTCTATCGGGAGGTGACCTTGCTTTTGAGTTCCTTACTCAAACCATAGTAGCACCTGTTGGCCAACACTATCCTTCTTCATTTCAAAACTGATGTCATTAGTTTTATTTATGGCGGTACCAAGGCATATAAAATATTTGACTACCTCGAAGCTGTAGTTCTCAAGTTGGTCCGAGTCTACTGGACGTCTTGCGCATTTATACCATCAGCTTGGTCTTCTCGCCGTTCTCGGACTTTTTTTATTGAAGAACATAGACTAACATTTCACTTCGCCTGGTTTTACAAACCTTCAAACCCAGTTCTTGAAAATTATCACATTAATGACTGTATGACTTCAATAAGAACGCGTAGTATAGAGAAACCAATATAGATAAAAATACTTTCTAGAACGGCTATAATATATACTTTACTACGGATATTTGGCGGAGTAAACCATCCCTCTTTTCAAAGTTGTCTAACATACCATTCATATATTGCACTCTAACGAAGTGGACCTATCCAAAGAAACTATTTCTCCATGGGATCTGTTGATGATGCTTGCGATTCTAATGTATTTCAAAAGAATTGTTGTAGTGAATTATATATATTTATATATATATATATATATATATAAATATATACTAACTACATACTAAAAATAAGCTGTAAACCATTTTGTTGCCTGTGGGTAACATTGGACCACAAAGGGTTAAATGTCAAAGTTAAAATGTTATGGAAAAGAGTAGTCGACTTTTAGTTAATAATGAGACATGGCTAAATTGAAATAAGAAGAATATTTCAAGATATTAAGAATGACAAAATAGGTAAATTGAATTCAAGTTAATGTGGAGGGTATATACAATTATCTTATTTTTCTCGTTTCTAATTAGGTACACCCTTTTATTTTCCTGATTGGCTAAATATGAATGTAATTTTTAGAGCTATTAAAATCCAAGGCTATAAATTCTGGATTGACAAATATATTGATTTTCTTGTTTTCGTTTGTAGAGAATGGTGTTTTTATTGCATTTTATATGGGCCATCATTTTACAAAATCAATACCCTAAACCATTGAAATATTCAGTGCCACTCGAGGGAAACAAAGAAGAAAACTAGTGGAAAAGCATTAAATTCGGCCGGGCCGAACTTTGGATACCCTCTACCATAGATATACTGTCAGGTACTTGAAATAAAAATATAGGGAACATACCAAAAAATTTACCTATACCGACATTTCTCCAAGCGATTATGGTTCTAAATATTAGTCCTAGACAGCAATACTATGTAGTCAGCA
>NW_026872874.1:0-13797 GCF_032173495.1 Musca vetustissima
AAATCGGGCGAAACCATATATCGGAAGCTACATCGGAACCGAACCGATTTTAACAAAACTTCGCAGACATCAGTCTGGACCTAAGTCAGTACTATGTACAAAATTTGGTGTCAATCGGACCAATATTGGATGTTTCAAGGCAGGCTCGTCAACTTGTTCGCCAGATATGTTATCTCCTAAGCTTTAATAAAAACAATAATAACGAAACTATATCAGTACTTGACATATAGCGAACATTTTCCGCAATTGTGTTTCTCACCCTTCAAGAACCCGGAATGCAGCCACATCAGTGGGAAAATGCAAAATCATGAGAAAGTGTCACCCAGAGAAAAATGGCAGTACTAATGAAGCAAGATCTCAACCATTGCTAAAAATTCAAGTAGGCGTTTTTACTAGGCAACAACAGATGGCAGGCCCATCACCTAGGTCGTCAATTAAGTAACCTCCTTTGATTTAGATGAATATGAATTGGAAAAAATCCCAAGACGAGTAACAGAACATATAGCGAACATTTTCTGCAAATATGTATCACTCTTTATGAATTAGGAATGCTAAATTAGGCCACATCAGTGGGAAAATTCATGAATGTTTTTCACCATCCAAATTACCAAATTTTTTTTAGCAGCTTTTACTTCAGGGATTTTTTCTTCTAATCTAGTTTTGAATCTAACTCAAGGTTTATAATGGCTGCGTGCAGTTAAACATATGTAGCGTGTCATGTGCACCATAACCACATGTCGGGATATTATCCATCGTGGCCAATATGAATTAAGGCAGCTAAACCATCCAAAACTCATTTGTACAAAAACGACTCCGATATTTTGAGATAGCTGCTGCCATGTATGTATTCACCTTTTATTCCCGAATTGTTTCCCTAACTGCATCAGTGTGAATACGATTCAATCCTGGTTGATAAGCCTGTTTATCTGGAACCTTTCTTTTTTAACTCTGGACCACTCTCTTCAGATCATGCAGATGCTTATTGACAGGCCTAGATGGAGCTTCGGACAGCTGTTTTTGCAGCACCCAAACAGATATTGTATCAATCACATCTTATTTTGTTTACGGAAAGGAAGGATATTCGTCTCCAAATCTATGTGATATATTGGAGTCATGAGAAGATACTCTGTTGCAGACCTCAGGGCGGCATTCTGGAAGAATTGAATTTTTTTCATTGCGTTGCACAAACGTTGGCTGACCACGCTGGAGCCGCATGGTTCACCACAGACCGGCATATCGCTGTATGGGTTGTTAACAAAGTTTCTTTATTCTTCCGGCTTGTGACTTGCGATCCTCGTCCCTACTCTTGAATTTATCACAATACGAACCCTAGAACTTTGGGGTAATTAGTGATAGGAATTATGGTACCATTATCCAGCACATTCAGAAGTATCTGCATCACCCTTAGGTAAACAAATTGGCCGTGGAGTTAGTGGTGGATATTTCTATATTCCTGATAAAACTCTATTATATCAACCTATGTCAAATTAATTTTTTTGGCCCAGACGCCATCATCGTGTACATAACTATCTTTATGGCGTCTGGTAGGACATAAAGGAATTGTGGTACCATTATCCAGCACATTCAGAGGCATCTGCATCATCCTTAGGTAAACCATTTGGCCGTGGAGTTAGTGGTGGATATTTCTATATTCCTGATAAAACGCTGTTATATTAACCTATGTCAACTATGTACATAACTATCTTTATGGCGTTTGAACATGACTGGAGGATATTTCGCTCGAGTAGTTTGATGTAAATGACGGAACCAAATGCCTTTTATAAATTCAGCGGTAATGTAATCGTTATAAAGCTATTTTGCTTCCGAAATCCATGTTGATGATTAGCATCTGAGTAGCATTCACGAATTCTGGAGGGTAGCAATGCCTCAATAGTCTTAGTTAATTGTTACATAGAGCGTAGCAATGCCTAAAAGTGAGAAAGGCCGGCCATACTCACCTTTGCTGACATCCTTTCCTGACTTCAGTAGCGAGACAACTGTGTTCATTTTGGAATATATAAACGACAAATTAAGGAATCTGGTTAAGGAATCTGGTTAGGGACTCCTAGCTCACCTAGCTAATTCAAAAACATAGTGTCAGAATCCTGATTCTGAGATAAGTAGTTTTGTACTACAAAGATCTTCACGCTCGTTTGCTAATCCCCCTGTCTCTACTATGTATTTGCAAGTATATAGCGAGCGTTTGCAGCTATAATGAAGAGTTTTCTGAAGCAATGATTGGTGAAATCTCTATACCGAACATTTTCTTCAAAGATATTTTTTAAACTACAGAAAACCGGGAGGCCAAATTACAACCACTTTGGAGGGAGAATGTGGCTAATACTTTCAAAATACAGAAATTGGAGTGGTACATATCTCATTTATTCTTCTAATAATATCCTCCACCGATTAAACCACTGTGCCAGAGATTACTTCCATGGTGCAAATTATTCTTTAAGCGAATCGAACTCGGAACAGTAATTGTTTTTGCCGCATGATGTTGTTGTCATCTATGCAACAGTTGCAACTGTTGCCCAGTAAACTATTTGATGACGAAGAAGTAGTCAAATTAGGTTCGATGAAATAAATTGTAGGGAAATATGAAAATTTGCCAAAGCAACAAGATTTTGGCGAGTAAAAAATTCTTATGGGGATGAAAGGCCTTGGCTATATATGATGGACCCAGAAGGACAAATTCGTCATAATTCAAGTTTTTGTATTATGATTGGGTCCAATGTTACTAACATAGATGAACATAGCAGATGCTATTTGGGAAATATTGCAGAAAGAGGAGTTATCTGCGATAGGAGTTTCTGGTAGGTTTAGTTCGGGCTATTAGTAATATTTGCAAGAGGTCAGACAGCTATCTTTGGAGGTTTCTTTGATGAAGCGACAGTTGGTTAAAATACAGTACCGAGGGGAGAGATTTAGAAGAAGGTCTATTCTGGGAAATTGAAAGAACAATTATCTTTATAGGTTCCATTATAGATTCGGCTGATACGGCAGGGACTGCGAACAACCACGCGCAATCTTTATAATTAATATACCGAAGGGTAGATTTGACCATGTACACATAGATATAGTATGTCCTTTTCCACCTTCACACAATAATCGTTATTTGTATCCGCTAAGAATATTACGGCTGCAGCGATAGCTCAGACGTTCTTTTCTAAATATGAGTCACGTTTTATTGGGAGTTTTTTCTGTAAAGGCGGAATTCTAAAACATAGGCACTTCAGAGTCAAGACAACTCGAAATAATTTTAGGAACATAGAACCACATTCATCGGTATATGTGTGCTGGATCATGAATGCACTCTTTTTCGTTTATTTTTTCTGCACATTTTTGCACACAATCATTGTCTGCTGGTGGTGGTGGTAGTGGTGGTGGTATGAAGGTAGAGCTCATAAATTCATTTAATTCAATAAAACCAATTCACATGAACACCATGAAACAATAAATAATGTTATTAATAAATAATAAAAGGTAATACTTTGCCAATTGCTACCTGTTTTCAATTTCAAACGTGGTTCCTGCAAACCATAATCTCCTGGTATTTCGTCTCTTGGCTCCTTTATCCTCAGTGGAGCCAAATGCATAGATAAGAACAATAACAACAACAACAAAAACTGGTGCTGACACAATTGAATTTTTATGATGGCGCAGCAAGGAAACCGACACTTATGTTCTTTCTACAGATTCTTGAGCCAAGTTCGTTTTGCCTAGTTGATGGTTTTTTTGTCGATTTTTTTCTTCTGACGTGATATAGAGTTTAAAATAGCGGTAGTTGAGCGGTATCAAGACAGTCCATAAATTTTAGAAGAAGATATTGTTAGCTATCAATAGATGATTACCACACTGAAAGGCGATAGTTTGCCACAAACACAAACACCACCACCACCACCAACAGGCATATCGACATTTGGCACCATGTGTATTATGATGGTTTGTACTTATCTAACCATTTGTTTCCTGACTGTTTAATTGACGGTGGTGTGGTGGTGGTGGGGGAGATCTGCAGACAAGTAGAAGTGTTAAGTACTTATTCCTTCTGTCTTCAAGAAGTTTCTCACATTTACAAATAGTTAAATTGATGTTAAGTGATTTTCGTTGCTGATGCTAAGAAAAAGTTCTCACATCATATATCGGCTATTATAGGAAAAAATATAAACCATAATCTTTTTAAATTGGCAATGAAGAAAATATAGGTACCTTCTTAAGAAAGTTGTGATAGCATCACAGTTTCCATGACCTAATTCTTAAAAAGAAATTTCCAACGTAAATGTATACCTTTAGAGAAGGCACATATTAGGAGAATATTCTTGGAAATATTGGTTATTTTTGTTTTGAAAGTACGTTAGTTGAATTAAATTATGTGAAGGGATAATACCACATACTTCATGGGGTTGATTAGGTCCATAGATGTTGATTCTATGTTGAAAAGACAAAATTATGTAAATTAATTTAAAGCAAATATCAATCGGACACCCGTTGTTTATTTGGATACATATCCGATAAAAATTAGGAGTTTGGTGCAACTATACCTAAAAGCTGAGCTCCGAAATGCTCGCTCGAATTCGAGTAAATAGTGAAACTTGCTCGAATTCGAGCGGGAGTAGGGGAGACTGGGGCACCTTCGGCATCGGGGCACCTTCGGCAATCGCGTTTTCTATATGAAGCTCTCACCGTACATCACTAGTTTCGATACATTGGTATCGAATATCGAAATAAAAAGCTGACACAAAGTTTGAAATTTCTACCTAATAAGCTTATTTAGATACATAGGTTTTTGTATTTTTATAGATGTTTCTGTAATATTTCAATTCCATTTCGTAAGTATTTCGTGTATAAATCTTTTTAAAATTTTAAGACAATATTGCTTGTATTGACGTAAATGCGATAGAAAACCCCTATTTCTGATGGTGTGTGCGACTTTGAGATGTAAACGTCCGCCGCTAGAAAATAAAGCCCTATAATTCAAACATTGTGTCGCGTATTAAAACCAAATAGAGCCTGTAGAGGATCAGAATTTCAACCAGACTGATTGCGATGACAATTACCCGGCTATGACTATGGTGCCGAATATGCCCCATCAAATGCCGAAGCTACCCCGGGTTGGGGCACATTCGGCGAATTTGACTTTTTTTACAAAACTGTAAAATTTTTTAAGTAATACTATTTTTTATAACTTTTTCGTACTATTTTTTATAATTAAGTGTCAGAGGATAATAATCAGCCATAAAGTTGTATTATATGTTGATTAAGTACTGAGATATAGAGCTCTAAAAAAAAGTGCCGAAGGTGCCCCAGTCTCCCCTACTCCTGCGAGTAGAAAAAGTAAAACGAGTATGCTCTATTTTTCTCTTCCACTCAAATAAGAGCGCAAGTGCTTCGCTCGTATTCGAGTGGGAGTGAAATTCGCTCGAAATCGAGCAGATTCCACTCTTGTCGAGTACTCTTTTATTATTATTTTGTTTTTGATACCGTTGTTCCGTTTGATGTTGTTTGTGTTCTTTGTTTGTTTTGTGATGTTTGGTTTGTAACTTGTCACATGTGTAATGATGTATATGATCTATCTTCCCACATCACACAAAATATCAACAACAAAAACAGTTTGCTACTACACACATACAAACAACCAAAAAATACAATTTAATTGTCCACTCGATTTCAATCTTAGAGTGAACTCTTACTCTAATTCGAACATATTAATTCTCACTCTTTTTCTTCAATAAGGAGTACTCGCGAGCACTCCCAAACAAAATAAAAGAGTGAAGAGTATACTCCTTGAAAAACTCGTACTCTTCTCGTACTCCCACTCGGGAGTATTTTTCACTCGCGAGTAGAATCGAGCAAATCGGAGCTCTGCCTAAAACTGAACCGATTTCAACGAAACTTGTCAGAGATTAATTTATATAAACTACAGCTCATTGTACAGAATTGTGTGGCAATCGGACAAATCTTGGGTATTAAGTGCACAATTTACATAAAATCGGAAGAAAGAATGTATATATATACACACATCATTCTAGACTTTATTTAGTACGCTATGCCGAATTTCGAGCAAATTGAAAGTTATATAGGAACATTGGTACCCATTTACATTAAATCGGACGAAAATATATATGGGAGCCATATCTAAATCAAAACTGATATTCAGAAACTTAACACACACCATTCTAGATCAAATTAATTACGCTGTGCCAAATTTCGTGCAAATCGAAAGATATATAGGGACCTTGATGCACCATTTACCTTTAATCGGACGAAAATATATATGGGAGGTATATCTAAATCTGGACCAATTTTCAGGAAACTTAATACACATCATTCTAGACCCAATTCAGTAGACCGTACCAAATTACGTGAAAATCGGAGTATTTATAGGGACTTTGGTGCACCATTTACATAAATTCGGACGAAAATATATATGGGAGGTATATTTAAATTTGAACCGATTTTTAGGAAACTTAACACACATCATTCTTGACCTAATACATTACCCTGTACCAAATTTCGTGCAAATCGAAAGGTATATGGGGACCGTTTACATTAAATCGGACGATAATATATATGGGAGCTGTATCTAAATCAGAACCGATTTTTCCAAATTTCAACAGGGTTCGTCCTTGGGCCAAATAAGTGACCTATGCCAAATTTCATTCAAATCGGATCATAAATGCAACCTGTACTTTGTTTACAATTTAACATGGACAGAAAGACAGACGGACCGACGGACATGCATAAATCGACTTAGAAAGTGATTCTATGCATATTCTCAAAAGGAAACATGTGTCTATCTCGTTTTATTTTGCCTGTTACAAACATATGCACGAAGACATAATACCCTGTACCACAGAGTGGTAAAGGGTATAATGAAGATGCCTTCAATGATTTAAGACTTAATACCACGAAAGAGTAAATCTACACCGGAAATAGTTAAATAATGTGAAACTCTGATTTCGGACAAAGACCCATGTTCTAACGGAACATTATCCTCTGGTAACTGTGGTTATATAATATAAATTCTGACCTAACCCCATTTTTATACCTTTCACCACACTGTGGTACAGGGTATTATGTCTTTGTGCATATGCTTGTAACAGGCAAAAGTACAGCTCGCATTTATGATCCCGATTGAGACAAAAGTATGCACAGAGTACTGAATTAGGTCTAGATTGATGTATGCCAAGTTTTGTTGAAATCGGTTCAGATTTAGATATAGCTTCCATATATAGTTTCGTCCGATTTTATGTAAATGGTGCACCAAACTTCCAATATTGGTCCGATTGAGACAAAATTTTGCACAGAGTACTGAATTAGGTCTAGATTGATGTATGCGAAGTTTTGTTGGAATTTGTTCAGATTTAGATACAGATCCCATATAAAGTTTTCAATCCAATTTTTCATAAATTTCAGATTGGTATGCGTATGGATTGTTTTAATTTAGTCCAAATATCTATGTACGCAGTTAATTTTGTCCGATTCCATTTCAGTGGTCCTCCGAAGATGCTATGTCTATTCTATGAAATTGTACATATGGGCATCTCTTGTATGTACCCAAAGTGGTGAAGGGTACCATAAAGTCGGCCCCGTCCGACTTTTAAACTTTCCTTACTGGTTAAATCTTAGTGAATAAAGAACTTCTTCCTAAAAAGGTCCCACTTAATTATACCCTTCACCACACTGTGGTACAGGGTATTATGTCTCTGTGCATATGTTTGTAACAGGCAAAATGAATCGAGATACACCCATGATTCCTTTTGAGAATATGCATAGAATAATTTTCCGAGTCGATTTATGCAAGTTCGTCTGCATTTATGATCCGATTTGGGTGAATTTTGACACATGTCACTTATTTGGCTTAAGAACGAACCCTACTGAAATTGGAGAAAATTGGTTCAGATTTATATATAGCCCTCATATATAGTTTCCTCCGATTTTATCTAAATTGTGCACCAAACTCCCAAGGATTGTCTGATTAGGACAAAATTTTGCACAGCTTACGGAATTAGGTCCACATTGATGTATGCGAAGTTTTGTGGAAATAGGCTCAGACTTAGATATGACTCCCTAATATAGTTTTGTACGATTTTTTTAAATGGTGAATCAAACTCCTAATATTTGTCCGATTCAAAAAAAAAAAAAAAAAAACAGTAAGGAAAGTAGTAAAGTCAGACTGGGCCGACTATATGATACCCTTCACCACTATGGGTATATTCTACATATGTATCGCCTTTTTGAACGTCGCCTTTTTGAAGGAATATTTACATGAAATTGAACGAGCTTAAATATGTGATTTTTATGTCTTTCTGTGACCTATGCTAAATTGCATTTCATTTCGGCAAGTTTAGAGTCGTTAGCCCACAGTGGGACAGATTTGTGTAAATCGATTTAAAGCAAACTTGACACACGCTATTCGGTATGACACCTATTGATTATTTGGTATACAATTAACATATATAAGTCGAAATTTTACATGGAATCTACGATATATCTATATCTGAACCGATTTGAAGCAAACTTGCAAGAGATATATTAATTTCAGTACGTTGTGTCAATCGGCCTAGCTGTGGATCTTCACAGCACAATTTACTTAAAATCGGACGAAAATATATATAGGAGGTGTACACATCATTCTAGACTTAATTCAATACGCTATGTCACAATTCGTGCAAATCAAATGATTTTCAGGGACTTTGGTACACCATTTACCTAAAATCGGGCGAATCTATATATGGGAGCTATATCTTAATCTGAACCTATTTTCACGATACTTAGCACACATCATTCTAGACCTAATTCAGTAGGCTATACCAAATTTCGTGCAAATCGAAAGATATATAGGGACTTTGGTACTCCATTTACATTAAATCGGACGAAACTATATATGGGAGCTATATCTAAATCTGAACCGATTTTCACGAAACTTAACACACGTCAGTCCAGACTTTATTCAATACGCTGTGCCAAACTTCGTGCAAATTACATGACACTCAGGGACTATGGTGCACCATTTACCTAAAATCGGGCGAAACTATATATGGGAGCTATATCGAAATCTGAACCGATTCTCACGAAACTTAGCACACATCATCCTAGACCTCATTCAGTAGGATATACCAAATTTCGTGCAAATCAAATGATTTTCAGTGACTTTGGTGCACCATTTACCTAAAATCGAGCGGAACTATATATTGGAGCTATATCTAAATCTGAACCGATCTTCACGAAACTTAGCACACATAATTTTAGACCTAATTCAGTAGGCTATACCAAATTTCGTACAAATCGAAAGATATATAGGGACTTTGGTACCCCATTTACAATAAATCGGACGAAACTATATATGGGAGCTATATCTAAATCTGAACCGATTTTCTCCAATTTCTGTAGGGTTCGTCCTTGGGCCAAATAAGTGACATATGCAAAATTTCATTTAAATCGGATCATAAATGCGACCTGTACTTTGTTCACAAAAATACATGGACGGACAGACGGACACCATTGAATCACTTTCGACTCAGAAAGTGATTCAATGCATATTCTCAAAAGGAACCATGTGTCTATCTCGTTTCCTTTTGTCTGTTACAAACATATTCACGAAGACATAACACCCTGTACCACACTGTGGTGAAGGTTAAAAAACTTAATATATCCCCCATTCTATGGTGAAGGGTATAGAAACTGAAGGACTTTACTAAGAACACAGCTTTCCTAGAAGCATGGGAAGACAAAATGTCACGATGGGGTTATCTAACTTGGATTCCTTTCTAGAGCGCATAGCAGGCCTTTTCACAGACTTTTGTAAACAAATCTGTCTTTTACATCAGGGAAATAATTAAAAGTATGTCCAAGATTTACGATGTTTAAAATTTTTGGTGAAAAAGTTTTAATTTTTCAAACTATAGCCAGCTAGGTTGAAAAATCTGTAAAAAAAAAGTATGGCTACCTACGATATTGACCTGACTGCAGACAAAAGACAATTCTAAGAAGATAACATGATTACAGCAGACAGACGGACGGATAGATTGACTGGCATGGCTACATTTTACCCTGATTATAAATATATACACTTTATTGGGTCGGAAAAGTTAATATACATCCCTAGTTCTTGGAGTGTGAAAACATATTTACAGAACATTTTCAATAATTTTCCAACATATTTTGGGTATTTTGAGTTTTTAGTCAAATTTCTCCACAGAAGTGACTCTAATGTCGACTTCTGGCCAGTTTTCAACCAGAAGATACGTTAGTTGCTGTATAGTAATTAAAAGCCCAACTTGGCGTTTTAATTTTTATAACTCCCATCAATTATATTTTCTAATATTATTACAGTTAACATTCTTACATCTATTTCTCTACAAACTTCCTCATTATATGGAGTGTAACTAACAGGAGTCATTAAAAAGTAGTAAAATTAAAATTGTGTAACCGTTTTGTTCACATACACCCATTCGAGCCATTAAATAGATCATAAAATCTGCAAGATCATCAAATTGACTAGTAGACAAAACATGTTCAGATTTAATGATAACAAACGATATCGATATTCGGTTATATATTTTTTAATAATCTTTTAATACCATAAACGAGATTCAAAGTGGGGAAAACAATAACAACTATAACAATAACAATATAACAATAATATAAACTACTCTAAAAATTTTTGATGGGCCATAGTTTATGATATGACCATTAAAAAATGCGTTCAACCGAAATCGTAAAAATTGTTCAGTTTAATCAACCGAAAAACAAAAAAAAAATAATTAAATTTAAATGTTTAATCATAATATTTAACAATGAATGAATGAAAGGAACACACGCATGCACTCAACACAGCACTGATTCACTCATCGTCACACACTCACTCACACACACATTTGCTATGGAAGTTGTTTTTTTTATGGATGCTTCAGAAATTATGCAAATTATTTTGATTGAGATCAAATAAAGACAAAACAGCAGCCATGTATATCTCACCAACGGCGTTGAATCGAAAAGATCGAAGTTAGCATCAATCGCTGTTGGTGGAGATTAACGTCGCCGCCACTGTTGTTATATTTAAATCAATGCCGAAATTAGGCCTCCACCCCAACCATTCCTTGGGAAAACTCTTTGATATCCCACCAAAAAATCGAGGAGTGACATTATTAATTTATTAAATTTATTTTAATTGCTGCTGTTTATGGGCATTGAATATCAACTTGGCTGTTTGATATAAGCCGACTCGACACCGATTCTGCCACCACCGATATCACCTCCAGCGAAACACTGCTTACTGGTCTGCTGGTGACTGGTGGCCACTGTTTCTTTATCACATTTGGGGAAACTTGTTGTTAACTCTGCGTGTGAGGTGCTTTGTAAGACGTACTACTGGCGATTGCTAACCACCAATGCTGCTGCTGCTGCTGCTCCTGTAACATTTCATAGTTTGCTCTAATAAAATTTACATCAAAATTTATGTATCTGTATCGAGCTGCCAAACACTCAGTCTCCTAACCCTGATAGCTGCCGACGCCATTCACACACAAACTCTCACGTAACGGTCAGTTTTGATTAGAATTTCCTTCGGTGATTGGATTGGACCCCGACCATTTCGAATGTCTGCATTTGAAATTGTTATTGTATTATAATTTAAATGTTGTTCATGCGGTAGTTTGATTTTCTTTTGATTAGCGGCATTTAAAGTCTAAATTATAAGTTCGTTTAGTTCGAGACAGTCTAAGGTGTATAATATGGTAATTTTTCATAGAGGCTATGTAACAATTAAATTGGCCACCATGATAGTGGGAATAAATATGAACATTTTTTTGGGGAGGGAGGGGCTTGTTTGATGTTTATGGTATTGAATGAAAATATAGAGACCTGTTGATATGGAAATGGTGAATTAAAGTACAGGAACTCATCTTGGAAGGTGGTATATTTACGAAATGAAATCTTTATAGGGACTGTTTTAATGCGAAATTAATATACGACATTTTGTACACAAATTAATTTCAAACGGAAATTTTCATGAAATCGAACGAACTATATAGTGAAGCTATATCTTAATCAAAAAGAGAAATCTAAACCGAATTAGGTACACTGTCCATAACTTCATCACAATCGGAAAAACTATCCACATTTGGTGCACCATATATATGGGAACTACATCTAAAACTGAACCGATTTAAAACAAAGCATAAAACATGTCTCAATACATTAAGAAATACGGCAGTTTCTTTTATAGTTTGATGTAGCCATCAGAGAATGCTGATTTAACCAGGTCGCCGAATATGTCCGAAGACTCTTCCAAGGCGAAAACTGAAACTGTACAAAACAATTCAGCCTTCGGTCTCGCATTTTCCGGTAGTAGTCAAGTAGTCGGATCTAGCACTCATAAGTGAAACGCTAAAAGAAGCATGGGTATGGAAGGAGAATTTTATATAGCCAACGATACGTAGTAAGGATCCCAATTTAATAAGCGAGAAAGAATTCATGAGGATCAAGAATCACCTTAACATCGGGAGAAAATACGAGAGACTACCCTCACAAGGCCTCTACGGATCTTCAGGTCAATTGAATTACTATCTTGCGTACAGAGGTTGCCTCTGTCTGGAACTTTATCAAGGCGAAGTTAAAGTAAACCCACTTCATAGAATTGAAAAAAAAAACTCGGGACCAATTCAGTAGTTGTGTCAGCGGAAATATCGAAAACTGAAGCGAAAACTGTACCGACTTTGGCAATGAAGATGATGACATAGACGGAGCAACAGCAACCTGTTGAGAAGAAATCCAAGATGTATTGTAGGAAGGCCGCCATTGAGAAGGGAAGAGTTGGACATATTGGCATGCCTTCACAGCAATAAGCAGGGCTACTCCAAAGGCTCTATCGGCAGTGGCCAAGAAGTACAATGGGAAGACTGCCACGAAGAAGACACCTGTGACAATGTAGATGATGAAATCGACAGAGAAAAAATAAACCATCTGCAAAGAAACTCTTGTGTCAAAAACATCTCAGAATTTTAGAAAGCAATGGGTATATCTAACATATGTATCCTAACAATTTTATGTCAATGTTGCCTCGAAGGAACATACATGCCTTTCTGCAACCTATACTAAATTTAATTTCATTTGGGCGGATTTAGAGTTTGCGTACAATGGTGACAAATGCCCACTCTCGGAAAACCCAACCGACGATGAAAAAGCTAAGAAAAAGAAAGCCAAACTAATGTTGACGACCCCCGCAGCATGTATAAAGGACCACGATCTGCGAATCTGCACTTGGAATGTGCGCACGTTGTACAGAACAGGCGCAGTGTTCGCTTTGGCGGATATAGTCAAGAAGTACAAAGCCTATATTATTGCCTTACAGGAAATGCGATGGAAAAGGACAGGCGTAAGTAAATCAGACGATTACGCCCTGTATTATAGCTGCCATGAAACGAGACGTGAATTTGGCTGCGGATTTATGGTTAACAGGAGAATAAAAGACCTTGTCTCCAGATTCACTCCAGTAGATGAGCGAATTGCTATAATCCGTATAAAAGCGAAGTTATTTTACATCAGTCTTATTTGCGCCCATGATCCGACCGAAGACAAAGATGAACAGACCAAAGACATATTTTACGAGCGCCTAGAAAGAGCATATGACCGCTGCATTGGCCATGACATTAAAATTCTGCTAGAAGATTTAATGCAAAATCGGAAGGGAAAATATCTTTGGCCCCGCCGTCGGAAAATTCAGCCTTCATGAAAGAAACATCCGACAACGGCATGAGAGCAAGACGACGGTTGAAGGAGACGATACATAAA
>NW_026872875.1:0-13821 GCF_032173495.1 Musca vetustissima
CATTTATGATTCGATTTCTATGAAATTTGTCACAATTCACTTATTCGGTCCAAGGACGAACTCTATAGAAATTGGAGAAAATCGGTTCAGATTTAGATATAGCTCCCATATATATTTACGTCCGAATTTATGTGAATGATGCACCAAACTCCCAATATTTGTCTGATTGGGACAACATTTTTTACAGCTATTGAATTGTGTTCAGACGAATGTTCGCGAAGTTTTGTAAACATATAGATATAGCTCCCATATATATATATATATATATATATATATATATATATATATATATATATATATATATATATATATATATATATATATATATATATATATATATATATATATATATATATATATATATATATATATATATATATATATATATATATATATATATATATATATATATATATATATATATATATATATATATATATATATATATATATATATATATATATATATATATATATATATATATATATATATATATATATATATATATATATATATATATATATATATATATATATATATATATATATATATATATATATATATATATATATATATATATATATATATATATATATATATATATATATATATATATATATATATATATATATATATATATATATATATATATATATATATATATATATATATATATATATATATATATATATATATATATATATATATATATATATATATATATATATATATATATGGGCAATATTGCCAATTTTTTAATATTCCATTTTCAAAAAATCAGCTTTTTTGTTTTTGTGGCACATCAATGATTTTTGGTACACATATAGAGAAAAATGTTCTGGCTCCGAAACCGTTCGCGATCAAATTTTTGGTTGATGCGCGCAAAAGTTATCGAGGTTTTAATTTTGGGCATAAGAAAAAAATCTTAAAATTACGCCGTTTATTATATTGACCAAAAACGTTCATATATGTCTTCCTCCGTAAAACAAGAATATGAAAATATTATAATAATCGCGATAAAGTTGCACATATTCGCGAAATATGAGAAAAATAAAAAAAATATAGCAGATGACATCAATATTTTCATTATATTAATGACATACACAAACCTAAAAATTAATTTAAAAATATCTACATAATCTAAACACCATGATGAATAAAATGATATCAAAATCACACAAGTCCGTGTAGCGGTTTCTAAATCACAGCGACAACAAAACAAGATATTGAGGAAAAATATTTGTTTTTGGTTCGAAAAAATAATGTCATAATATTTATTTTTTTAATTTTATCCAAGAAATTTCAGAAAAAAATGTTGGAGTTATTCTGCTATTTTACCCGAATTTCGCCGAAAATGTTACATACAGTGAGTGTAATAAGTATTTTACCTCAATACAAATTTGACAAAATTCCAATATATACGTCTAAAGCCAGCATACTAAAGACGTAAAATGAATTATGTGTGATGGAATATGTTTGTGGACATATTTAGATCGTATTTCTGCAAGAATCATTGCGATAGACCTATTGGTCTCGAAGATATCGTCCGAAATCTATAACAACCCAAAAATGTTTATCACAAAAAAGTATTTTGCTTTTTATTATTATTTTAGAAAAAATTGTTACATAAAACACGTTTGGTCTCTTTATAGTTACTATTGCGGTTAATCACATACTATAAGCGATTTGTCGACGATTCCAATACAGCACGGCATTTGTTCGTGGATATTTTCTCACATTTACATTCAATACATTATCCATTAGTATTTCATTTAATATTAGGTATTTTCTCGTCCTAATCTTAAGATAAGAGTATTAAACATAGTAATTGCGGCTTCAAAACATCCCAAATATGCTTAGAATAATAAAAAAGAGGTTTTAGAAAATATAACGCGAGGACAGAACCTTAAAAACTATTAAAACCAAAATCCGACAAACAAATTATTAAAAAAAAATCGCGAAACCCAATTTTTCTGACTTCGAAATTTGTATGGTCCAGTAATATTGATCTAGGAACCAATATATACAATGGAAATACCAATAAGGGGGTCAGATTCAAAGATATGAACAGTTCTAAAGCAATAGTAATAAAAAACATTACATGAAGTTGGGAAAAAGCATCATTATTCGTTAAATCCTACTGTCTTTTGAAAAACTGTGGATGCTGGTGGCGAATACGCATTCTATATTTTATCTCCGATTAACACCATCAGTTGCGAATAAAATGCAGTAGGGAATAAACGGGTCGATCAATTTATTTTCGAAATATGATGTATTTCTTTGGCCAGAAAACCGTCCATATCTTTGAATCTGACCTCCTTATTGCTATTTTCATAGTATATTTTGGTTCCTAGATCAGTAATAATGAACCATAAAGATTTCGAAGTTAGAAAAATGGAGTTTCGCGATATTTTTTTAAATAATTTGGTTGTCGGATTTTGGTTTTAATAGTTTTTAAGGTCCTGTCCTCGCGATATATTTTGTAAAACCTCTTTTTTATTATTTTTAACATATTTGGGATGTTCTGAAGCCGCGACGACTATATTTAATACTCTGATTTTGAGATTAGGACGAGAAATTACCAAATATTAAATGAAATATTGTTGGAGAATGTATTGAACGTAAATGTGAGAAAATAATCGCGAAAAAATGCCGCGGTTTATTGGAATCTTTGCCAAATCACTTATAGTATGTCGTCACCCGCAATGGTAACTATAAGAAGACCAAACGTGTTCCAAGTAACAATTTTTTTCTAAAATAATAATAAAAAGCAAAATACTTTTTTGTGATAAACATTTTTGGGTTGTTATAGATTTCGGCCGATATCTTCGAGACCAATAGGTCTATCGCAATGTTTCTTGCAGAAATACGATCTAAATATGTCCACAAACATATTCCATCACACATAATTCATTTTACGTCTTTAGTATGCTGGCTTTAGACGTATATATTGAAATTTTTTCAAATTTTTATTGAGGCAAAATACTTATTACACTCACTGTATATAAAAATAATCACGTTTTATGTATAAGTATACGCCTTGCGGATTATATCAAGACCCTTCCGATAAATCTTGGTGTTCTATAAATAGGAATAAATCTTAAAATAAAATAATATTATGAAATATACATTTTAAATTGCGCCTAAATCGCGTAATTCTCAAAATCATTTGATGCGCATGCGGTTTCCAGGAAGTACAGAAGTTTATCTTCCAATCCATATATATTTTGCTAAATTTCATTTGACGGCTAAGATGTGCCACACGTTGCATTGAAGTACCCAAAAAATCGTAAAACGCGAATAATTTCCGAAAACTCCATATGCCATTAACGCGCATCCGATTTCGGTGTGCACCCTAAAAAAATACATCTATCTATACCGATTTCAATGTGGTCCATTAAGAACCATGGATGTGCCAGCAAAATCTATTTTTGAGATAAATTGCGTACATCTCTCTTTCGGCTGAAGTTTTTAAAATTCTCTTTTCGAAAAAGATCAAAATCCGTATGAGATCATTTATTGAAGCGGAAATGATACACAGAAAACGCAAATAAATCCGCGATATTTTCAAAAACATTTTTTGCCAAATTTCGTGTTTTTGGAAGGCCAGTTCCCGCCGTTCTAGTAGATGGATTTTCACGAAGAAGATTTTATATCATCCGAAACGTAAAAAACCTTATTGATCGCGGGTACCCATATCATTCAGTTGACAGATCTAAAAATTTGGCCCGAAAAATAGGTTTTTTAGAAATTTGATCGCACAAAATTCGCACCTTCGGATGAGTATTACTCTGAAGCTGTGCATACTACATACACAAAATACATATCAAATTACGCAGATTCGCGACTACAATAATCTTATAATCGATTTTTATAAATTCCTGTTTGCGTATTAAAGCTAGAAGTAAAATTAAAAAAACACTCAAAATCGAGCTTCAAAATGTCAGCATCATTTAAAGGTAGATGCAGTGAAAATTTTGAAAAATGATACATAAGGGGCGTAGTCCCCATTTTGTTGGCTTTTAGTTTTATTTTGACACGAAGACCGTGCAATGAGTGGCTTATTCACAAATGGATAGAGAACATAAAAAAACTGGTTCGCCTCAGCGTGTTTTTACACATTTTTTTACATTAAAGTAGACACAGCTTCCACCAAAATAAAGTTTGGAGGTCAATATCATGAACAGTTTGCAACGACAGATCAATTTACCCAAAACTATTCACTTTTTTTCATATACTTAAGTAGTTCCCGAGTTATAAAGGGGTGAACCCCCGCTTCAGCTATGTTAAAAAATTGGCAATATTGCCCATATATATTTGTCCGATTTTATGTGAATAATGCACCAAACTTCCAATATTTGTCCGGTTGAGACAAACGTTTGCACAGCGCACTGAATTCAGTCCAGTTTGACGTCTGAGGAGTTTTGTTGAAATCGGTCCAGATTTTGACGTAGATCCCATATATAGTTTTGTCCGATTTTAGGTAAATAATGCACCAAACTCAAAATATTAGGCCGATTGAAAATTTTGCACAGCTTACTAAATTCAGTCCAGTTTTACGTCTGTCAAGTTTTGTTGAAATCGGTCCAAATTTAGATGTAGCTTTTTTATGTAATTGGTGCGATTTTATGTAATTGGTGCACTCCCAATATTTGTCCGATTTAAACATCATTTTACACAGCATACTGAATTTAGTCCAGTTTGATGTCGGTGAAGTTTTGTTGAAATCAGATATATAGCTATATGTAGCTCCCACACATAATTTTGCCATCAGAATGGTATGTGTATGGTATTTTTTATTGATTTAAATATCTATGTAAATCACAATTTTTCCCCCGATTCCATTTCAATGGTCTTCCAACGATACTATGTCTCTTCTACTTATCATCTTTTGTCTTCCAAAGTGGTGAGCCACATGTTTATTTTATTATTTTTATTAATTATTATTTTGTGTTAAATGCGAAAGTTTTATTAACATTATAATTTATATTATGTTATTGTGTAATTATTTTCGACACTTACTGTAATAATTATTTACTCTTCGCTTGTGACAATTTATCACTCAGAACATTTTATTATCACTCAAAAGAGTTTTCGTTTAACTGTTTGATCAATACTCACTCATTTAAATAATCCTACTCTCTTTTTCTTATTCTTATTATTGTTCATTACTCATTTTTACCTATATAAGTCAGAACAATGTTTAATTTAGGATCATTCCTCTTTAACTGTGGACGAATAAACATCATTCCAAAACTAAGCGGAGTGTTTCTTTTTTATTCTAACCCCTCAGTTAATAGAATTTTGGAAAATAATCCAGCTTAGACGTTCATCGTCCGGTTGGGATTTTTTTCAATAAATATAATTTATTATATTATAAGAAAGATTATGATCCAGCTTTTACGTTAATCGTTTGGCCTGGGATCTAATCCAAAATATAATATAATTAATTATTTTTATTACTGAGAAGGGACTAAGGATACCCCCTTCTACACTGGCGCCCAACGAAATTGTTTAAAAAGCTAAAAATTGTTAAAAAAAAATATCAATTTTGCTTTACATTAAAAACATAAAGCATAAAACGTGGTGATATAATCAAATATTGTGGCTAGACCAAAGCCTACCAAAGCACTGTTTCGCTGCAATCGCATTAGGAGAAACCAACATTGTCGCTGTCACAGCATCATCAGTGCAGTTTGTTAACAATCACTTCGAGGAGTTCTCAAAATTGCAGTCGTCATCGCTGCTGTCATCACTGTTTGTTGTTGTTGTTGCTTACCACCGATCAACACGTGTCTCACTTTTATTGTTGTGTTGTTGTTGGCATTGCATTTACATCGCTACATCAGTTGTTGTTGTTAATCATCACTCATCTGTTTCAATTCCATCGTCGTCATTGATCTCTCTAACATATTGTGTTATATTGGTTATTGGTTGTCACCTTTTGTTGTTGCTCAGCTCTCATATAATTGCTTGTCGCTCATCATCGTCTCCGTTTTCAGCGAGAAACATTTCTGTTGTTGGCTCTGTTATCACAGAAGCAAGAGAGTTGTTATTGCTGTTGCTAATAAATAAATTGAGTTCATCACCGTTGAGTGGAATCAGATAAACTCTTCTAAGAGAAAATCTTATTGTGATTCTTAATTGACTCCCACACTCTTGAGTGAAGAGCAGGGTTTCCCAATATCAAAATTAAGAATTTTTGGGGTATTTTAAAAATGATTAGAAGGAGTCCAAGAATTAACCCTTCGGTTGCTGAAAGCAACAATAATGCACCGTTAGAGCAGACCGTTACCACACCTCGCTCGACACATTCGATTGAAATAACCAATACAATTAACGGTACCAATGGAACAACTTCAGGATCAAATAACAACACACCATCGTTTGCTTCTGCATCATCTCAAGTACAGTCACAGGGTTTACCAAGAAATACCACTAGCAGCAACAGTGTTATGTCATCTAATGATTCCTCAGCAAATGCGTTCTCACAGGTCCAACAAAATATTGTATTGACTGATGTCCAATTTCAACAAATTTTAAGTGGTATATCAATTAACCAAGAGAAGAAAACGACATTTACTGGTTGCACTGCACGATTCTCTGGTGGACGAAACTCAACAAAAGTCGAGGATTTTATTGCAACAATCGAGGTCTATAAAGAAGCCGAAAATATATCTGAGTCTAGTGCTCTTAATAGTTTCCCCTTATTGCTAGAAGGTTACGCCTCGACGTGGTGGCAAGGAGTTCAGGACGAAGCACGCTCATTTAAAGATGCAATAGAACTTCTTCGTAATGCATTTGCACCCGTAAAGCCAGATTGGAGGATATTCAATGATATTTGTCAAGAAAAGCAAAAGACATTTGAAACAACAGATGCTTTTGTATGTAGAAAAAGGAGATTATTTGCTCAGTTATCCGAGAAGCTGTCTGAAAAAACTATGATAGATATGTTATTTGGTCAGTTAAATTCTCAAATAAGAGGAGCTATATCTCGTACTAGCGTTAAAACGTTCCAAGAGCTTTTACAACAAGCTAGAGAAATTGAAATGAACATTTCAGAAAATAGGCAGGAGAACAAGGATGAAAAATCAAAACCACCACAATCCAATGAAAAGTCCTTCTTACGATGCACGTACTGTAGAAAGAAAAATCATCTAGCAGAAAACTGTTTCAAAAAGATTGAGGCTCAAAAGCATAAACAAGTTAAGGCCAACGAGTCAAAATTAAATTGCTATGGATGTGGTATGGAAGGTTACTATCGTTCCAATTGCCCGAATTGCAACACGAAAAATGAACAGGAAAAGCCATTGGACTTTAATTCCCTACACACAACAATGGTTGGAAGTGATGTTCCTTTAGTGGATATTAATGTTTATGCCTTAAAAGGAGAAGCTTATTTTGACACTGCTGCCAGGACAAGTGTTGCAGGATTTCAATTATACCAAAAATTGCTCATGAGAGGAAATCAGTTTCAAAAAGTCAGAGCAGAAGTAATTTTAGCTGATGGTGTTCCACGATATGAACATGTTTTGTCTACTGTTGCAGATATAATTATTGGAAAGCGATTTAAAAAGATTCAATTTATATGTTTTCCTAATGCAACAAATAATAGGACTTTGCTCGGAATAGACTTCCTTAAGGAATGTGGAATTGTCTTGGACTTAGCTCAACATACATGGTATTTTAAGGACGATCCAAAGCAAATATTCCCATTTAAATCCAATCCGTCAAAATTAAGTATATCAATGGTTGAAAAGGTAAACGTAAGACCGAGCGAATTGAATGCATTTTTGGCTAATTTTGAAAAAGGAAATAATGACTATTCCCCAAAATCCATTAACAAAATTTTTGAAAATTCGGTTCCTGAAGGCATGGAGACTAAAAATAATGATGGGTTATTTCCACCTTTAAAAAGGACAAAATATGAGCACTATTGCGACGAAATGTTTGCGTCGCTCGAATTGAATTCGGTGGATATAAAACTTCGTGATTATGAAGGTCCACATTTAAATCATAATGAAAGGGAAGTTTTGAATGGTTTATTAATGTCTGAAAAAGACATCTTCAATGATATAAACGAACCCTTAACGCAAGTAGAACATTATATAAATACAGGAGAACGGGAACCAATATCAAATCCGCCGTATAGGATTTCTCCCCGTATGAAGGTGTTGTTAAAAAGTGAATTGGACAAAATGCTGAAAAATGGAATAATCGAAGAAACTGAATCCCCGTGGTCATTCCCAGTGGTATTGATTCCCAAAAAGGATGGAACTGTTAGATTTTGTGTCGATTATCGCCGTCTAAATGCGATCACTGTTACGGATACATATCCACTGCCGAGAATCGACGATCTGTTACATGCCGCAAAAACCACTCCATTTATGACAACTTTGGATCTTCGTTCTGGCTATTGGCAAATAAAAGTAGCAGAAAAAGATAAAATGAAAACGGCTTTCACTTCCCCATTTGGCATCTTTGTTTTCAATCGAATGCCGTTTGGTTTGAAAAATGCACCAGCGACATTTCAACGTCTCATCGACAAATTTAAAAATGGATTGCCGAATATATTGATATTAGCATATTTGGATGACATAATTATATGTTCTGAAGATTTTATGACTCATATATCCGATTTAAAACAAACGCTTCAGCGACTGAAATCATTTGGGCTATACCTTAATCGAGAAAAATGTTTCTTTTGTAAACCAGAAGTAAAATACCTGGGCCATATCTTAACAAGGAATGGACTTAAAGTTGATACTGAGAAAACCGATGCAATAATGAAGCGTAGGAATCCCAGAAACTGCAAAGAGGTCCTATCATTTATGCAAACCTGTTCGTGGTATCGGAGATTTATTCCCTCTTTTGCAAATATAGCCAAACCATTATCAGATTTGACTAAAAAGAATGCAGCATGGCATTGGGGTGAAAAACAACAAAATGCCTTTGATATGTTGAAGAAATTGTTAACCTCCCCACCAATTTTGCAACAAGTTGATGAAAATATGCCTTTTATTTTAAAAACCGATGCAAGCAATTATGCTTTAGGGGCTGTTTTGATCCAGGGGGAGAAGGAGTTTGAAAGAACTATTGAATATGCCAGTCGTTTATTGCTTCCTGCAGAGAAAAACTACTCAACGACCGAAAGAGAAGCTTTAGCTATAGTTTGGGCCGTGGACAAGTTCAGAGGATATATTGAAGGTTCCGAAGTGTTGGTTAAAACCGATCATCAACCATTGAAGTGGCTGTTTAGCCTTAAAAGCCCCACTGGTCGTTTAGCAAGATGGGCATTGTTATTACAATCATTCAATATTAAAATAGAGTATACGCCAGGTCGACAAAATCATGTTGCCGATACACTTTCACGTCCTCCGTGTAGTCATCATACTCCTAGTGACGTCAAATGTGAGTGTTTCTCTGTTCATATTGATTTCCCAAGAAAAGGAGCTGAGGAATTCAGAAAAGCCCAAATAGAAGATCCAGATTTGAGAAACATAATATCTTCATTTGAAAATAATGATGAAAATGTGTTCAGATATACCGAAAGGGGATATATTATGTTAGATGGTGTACTATACCGATTTTGCTCAGAAGAAGATTCTGAGAATGGCCAACTGGTAATACCCAGATCCATGCGTACGAACATTCTGTTCAATTACCATGATAGTCCCACAGCCGGTCATTATGGCATAGAAAGGACCATAAACCGAATTACACAACATTATTACTGGCCGAAGATGCGTTCCGAAATTAAAGATTATATAAAAGGATGCATAGAATGCCAACGATATAAACCGTCTAATATGAAGCCTATGGGTCTACTTCAAACAGTGAGCAGCAATAAAAGATTTGAAATTATTGCTATAGATCTATTCGGACCTCTACCAAGAACTAAACAAGGCAATCAATGGATTTTAATAGTAGAAGATCTTTGCAGTAGATGGACAGAACTATTTGCTTTAAAAGTAGCCTCAGCAGAAAATTGTGCTCTCATACTTCTAAATGAAGTCCTCTTGAGATATGGAATACCAAGGCGTATACACTCCGATAATGGTCCTCAATTTATATCGGGTGTAATGCAGAAACTCGCATATTGTTTAGGAATCACCCAGTCTTTCACACCAGTATATCATCCGGAAGCTAATCCCGTTGAGCGGAAAAATAGAGACCTCAAAGTACAACTTTCCATTTGTGTCGGCCAAGATCATACATCCTGGGACTTGAACTTGTCATCAATACGTTTTGCAATGAATACTTCCAAATGTTCGACAACTGGTTATTCGGCAGCTTACCTTACTTTTGGCCGTGAATTACGAAGTCCTTGCGAAGTGCAAAATGATTTAAGAGCGATAGTCACTGCGGAGAATTTTGTGCCACAGATTACACCTCATCTTCTACGATTGGCAGATGCACTTAAGATAGCCAAGGAATCTGAAGAAAGGATGCAGGATCGGAACAAATTATATGCCGATCTAAAAAGACTACCTCAAAAAGAAATTAAGGTCGGAGACAAGGTATTAATATCGACCCATATTCTTAGTAATAAAGGAAGCAACCTTACTTCGAAATTTGTGCCTAGACGAGATGGACCATACATAGTTGTGGACAAACAAGGAGCAGCATGTTATACCATTGCAACGATGGACAATATACATAAACCTTTGGGCAAATATCACGCCTCAGACCTAACTATTTATGAAGGAAAAGAAATGATTCCACTATATTCGAAAACCCGACAACAGAGATCCGAATTCCCAACAACACAAAATTTTAAAACATCAGATAAAATCAATGTACCAATAACCTCTACGTGCGACGAAGCAACAACAAGCAAACAGCACAACAAGAACATAGATGCAACATCAGCAGAAAATGCAACAACCGATATTGACTCTATGAAGCAACAATCTTCCCACAACAAAGCTGACTTAAGAAACGTGTTACCTGAAGTCCAGAACGACAATCTAAGGAGGTCTTTACGAACGAGAAAGCCGCCATTAAGATACTAAGAAGTTCTGTCACATCATCGGGACGATTTCTGTGCCAGAGGGGGAGAATGTAGCAGCCACATGTTTATTTTATTATTTTTATTAATTATTATGCATTAAATGCAAAAGTTTTATTAACATTATAATTTATATTATGTTATTGTGTAATTATTTTCGACACTTACTGTAATAATTATTTACTCTTCGCATGTTATAGATTATCACTCAAAATATTATTTTTAATACTCAAAAGAGTTTTCGTTTAACTATTTGATCACTACTCACTCATTTAAATAATCCTACTATCTTTTTTCTAATTATTGTTCAACGCTCATTTTTACCTATATAAATCAGAACAATGTCTAATTTAAGATCATTCCTCTTTAACTGTGGACGAATAAACATCATTCCCAAAACTAAGCGGAGTGTTTCTTTTTTATTCTAACCCCTCAGTTAATAGAATTTTGGAAAATAATCCAGCTTAGACGTTCATCGTCCGGTTGGGATTTTTTTCAATAAATATAATTTATTATATTATAAGAAAGATTATGATCCAGCTTTTACGTTAATCGTTTGGCCTGGGATCTAATCCAAAATATAATATAATTAATTATTTTTATTACTGAGAAGGGACTAAGGATACCCCCTTCTACTCGTCACAAGACTCAATTCAATATGTTATCACCCTTAAAATGGTCCATTCGAATATTTATTATATAATTACAACACTATCCAAAGTGGTATATGATGTCTGTCATCCCGCCCAATTTTTTCTCTTTCCTTATGTTCTATTTTTGTTTTTGTTTTAATAATACCGAAGGCATATGCATAGAAGCAAAACTGTATTGAGTGTGGGAGTATATGAAATAAAATTCTGTTATGAATGAGAAGCCATGGTTAAAAATTCGCTTTTTATTGTTGTACAGTGGACCATATGGTCAACATATTTTTTATATACCATAAAGTAGAGCGTATATTAATTTATTATTCCGCATGCCACACCGTGAAATACTCTAAGTCGTTCTAACTATGTATGTCTTTGGAAATCACGATAGATCTCAGAATAATTAAGGTAGATCATTTAATTTTTGAGCATACATCGTACCTAGTTATACGACGTTTGGCATTAAAAATAAGATATACTGGTGCACCATTTGATATAGATTTCTGATAACGTACCACCCCATTTTGGGCATTTGTGGTATTTTGCAATATCCAATTGAAGAGCTGTACTTTGACAATCCGCACAGTTTGTTGCCTCGTCTAATGTCGCTCAATATTTAAGGTATGTTAATTGTCCGAAGGTAAATTTTCAAACATAATTTTTATTTGAAATGAGTCCTCGGAAAAAGACGTAAAATATGTGTCCATGTTTTGACATTGATTTTCTTTATCTTTAACGTTCAAGCCGAATTTCCTAAAGTATGTGACTGAATTTGGGTACATCGTTTCCTCAGTTTTAGATTATTTTTTTACATGTACATGGGTTCCGATCGATTTCAGTTGTTTCGAATGCCCACAATTACGTACGACTGAACTTATGAATTTTTCATAGCATGATATATACAAAAACCAGTAAGGAAAGTAGTAAAGTCGGACGAAGCCGACTATATCTGCATCCTTATAAAGAAACTGGATAAACTAAAATGTGATCTTTATCTGACTGTGAACCGACTTAAATCAATCATAGATTTGTCATTCTGCAACCTATGCTAAATTTTTCATATGGACAAATATAGAGTCGTTTGTTTGCAATCGGTCGAATATATATATAGGCCATGTCTGCATTTCTACAAAACGCAATGTGATAAATATTAGGAGTTTGGTGCACCATTTACATAAATCGGGCAAGAGTATATGTCGAAGCTATATCCAAATCTGAATCGATTTCAACGTTTAAGGTTACACTAAATTCCGTACGTTTTGTGCAATGCGGCCATATTTTTGGGTTCTTAAAATCGGACGAAAATATACACCATTGGTTATACTAACATCAGTACGTTGTGCAAACGTGTGTTAATCAGCTTTATTTTGGGGTATTTGGTGCACCATTATCTTAAAATCGCATGAAACTATATTTGGGAGCTATATCTGAATCTGAACCGATTTAATCAAAACCTGCACATCGGACGAAACTATATAGGGGAGCTATATCTAAATCTGAACCGGTTTCAACAAAACTTGATACACGTTATGTTATACGATGTGCAAAATTGTGTGTCAATCGGCCAATTGGTGCACAATTTACTGAAAATTGGACTAAAGTACATATGGAAGCTATATCTAAATCTGAACCGATTTCAGTGAAACTCTCCACACAGTAGGTTATACTAACTTCAGTACGTTGTGCAAAATTTTGTGTCAATCGGCCATATTTTGTGTCTTTGGTGCACTATGTACCT
The DNA here is from genome assembly GCF_032173495.1 of Musca vetustissima. Lineage (NCBI taxonomy): Eukaryota > Metazoa > Arthropoda > Insecta > Diptera > Muscidae > Musca > Musca vetustissima. Next base: position 13,397 of record NW_026872875.1, read on the forward strand.
GTACTTTGTTTACAATTTAACATGGACAGACGGATGGAAGGACGGACATGCATAAATCGATTTAAAAAGTGATTCTATGGATATTCTCAAAAGGAACCCTATGTCTATCTCGTTTCCTTTTGCCTGTTACAAACATATGCACAAACACATAATACCCTGTACGACAGTGGGGTGAAGGGTATAAATATATATTTCAGTGGCTACACTATAATCACATTGAATCACTGTTGCAACGGCACATCACTTAATCTAGATCCAGTATCCTTTTATTGCGGCAGATCCGGTGCGTTCGTTAGTCATGCACATGCATATTCATGTTCAGTTAAGGTTACCATGATGGGGAAGGATGTGAATGTGGCTTGAGAGAGAGAGTATGGCGACCGGCAATAACGTTGGTTTTTGTATCTTTTATTTACAATATAAAT
>NW_026872876.1:0-13766 GCF_032173495.1 Musca vetustissima
GTGATAATGGGTTAATAAATAATATACGAATACGGAGATACCAGTAAATATTTAGGTGTAACTCCCACATCCGAGAACATACAACGATATAATTGGTATTAATTTAATGGTCAACCACTCCTCTTGGATATAATATCAAATTCTCGGGTCTATGTCCTTCAGGGGTAAATATATACGCTATAGAATACAATTTTTTTAATTTTTCACACAAAAGTCAGGGTCCATTTGACCTGCTAAATATTGACCGATCTTTATCAAAATAGGAATGCTTATTCTTTGGACCAATCCCCTTCTCCATGCAAAATTTCACGATGCTCAGGCCATTATTGCGGCCTCTGGAGCGACCAGAAAAACCGACAAAAATTTAGTATTTGGTCCATTTCATCCCCTAAATATTAACCGATCTTTCCCAAAAACAATAGGGGTCTTCATTGGCCAGAACCCATCCTACATGCAAAATTTCGTGAAGATTGGTCCATAACTGTGGCCTGTATCGTGTTACAAATTATAATGGACAGACGGACGGACGGACACACATGTCTAGATCGACTCAGCTTGTCGAGATATGACGATCGGTATACTTAAAGGTGGGTCTAGGACCAATATTTCGCGGTGTTACAAACTTTTGTGGCTGCACAAAGCTATAATACCCTGACAACATAGTTGTGTAGGGTATAATTAGATAAAACATTGTGAGTATAACTATGGAATATTTTATGATAAATATTCCGATTTAAATCACTATGTCAATAATATAAGTAAAAGTCGTGTATCTACCCTAATATATAATGTAAATCATTCAATATTTATTATCGCAACATTTAATTAAGTTATCATTTATTTCAATTACTAATTACATTTGGTAAATTATCTAAATGATAAATAAATTGATATTGTGTTGATATTACAATGAATTTTATGATATTTTTATCACATCAACATATTTTCAAAATATATAACATCTTACCTACCACCTCCAAAACACCCCCTAATAATTATTTACAAAAACACTAACTAATTGTTTATGTAAATTACTTGACGAAATGACCTCGCAAAAAAATCCGACATTTATAATTACAAGGTTAATTGAGAAAATGACCATATATAAATAAACAAGTAAACAATAAAGAGGTAAGGTGACGCTTCGAATAAATGGCGCCCAACGTTGATAATCCATTCGAAGAATTCGTAGATGAAAACACTAATATTTCTTGGAAATAAAACATTTTTGTCATGTGGGAAATCCTTTAAATATTTACATCTTTAATTTAATTTTTAAATTGGATTAAAAATTAAATTCGAATACCAGGTCCTACTTTTTAATTATTTCCAAAATATTTAAATAATTGTAAATTCGCAAAAAATATGGCATTTAATGCTACAAGGTTAATACATAAGCAATTAAATAAACATTACGGTTAGGCTTAGAATAAATGGCGCCCAACATGGAGAGCCCTTTCCAAAAATTTTTAATTTAACCCAAAAAATGCCATCACTCCATCACCTCTATGTGATTTTATTTTCATAAATGTCTTTGCATACCTTAAAAAAAACTGTGCTATTTTCATAACCCCACCCATGCTATTTATTAGTGGTAAATATTTTAAAAGCCCTGTCATCATCATTATCGTCATCTTCAGTATTTCCCCAATAGTATTCGGAGTGACTTGTGCTATCTAGTCATCCCAAGAGCTGTTTTTTTTTTTTAAGGCAAGAATACAACAAAAACCCGATGAGGACTATGATGATGATGAGGTACGAGTATTTTTGTGTCAATACACTTGCCGAAGATGGAAGGCAGGCATGTGATGTGACTTAGGATGTGGTCATGTGTATGTGGGCGGATGGTTGTAATGCCTTCACCAAAAAAAAAAAAAAACATATTCATCATCATCAATGTTTATCACGTACAATGCAAACACAACAAAAACCCAAGAAGAATATGAAGAAGAGGATGAGTACAAGAAAAAAATATTACAAGACATGCACTGAAGTGCATTTCAATGATTTATCCAAAAGAGTCCTTGAGTCACTGATACAATATAAGGATTTTGAAAATATTTTTTTTTTGTTTTCGTTAAATTTTTGTTTGCCTTAAGATTTAAAAATTATCAGAAAAAAATTTAGAGACTTTCTCGATGTTATTATAAATAATTATTAGTTTATTTTACATAAAGCAATTTATATGAAAGGATGTAGGTGGCGTATGAGTGTTGCCACTATGTATACGCCACAAAGTTGGAAACAAATGAATGTGCGATTTTTAGTTAGATTAGCAATTTAAATTGTTCTCAAAAGGATTGACTGACCTTTTGTCGGTTATGTTCAAAAGGCGTATTAGAGATATAATCTCGAATTTGTAAAAAAAAAAATTATTTTTAAAAAAATTCCAATATTGCCCATGACTTTGGCCGGAGATATTAAAAAGACTAACAGAGATTAAACCTCGAATTAATGCAGCGTTTTTTTATACCCTACACAACTATGTTGTCAGGGTATTATAGCTTTGTCCAGCCCCAAGAGTTTGTAACGCCGCGAAATATTGGTCCTAGACCCACCTTTAAGTATACCGATCGTCATATCTCGACTAGCTGAGTCGATCTAGACATGTGTGTCCGTCCGTTCGTCGGTCTGTCCATTATAATTTGTAAACACGATACAGGCCACAGTTATGGCCCAATCTTCACGATATTTTGCATGTAGGTTGGGTTCTGGCCAATGAAGACCCCTATTGTTTTTGGGAAAGATCGGTTAATATTTAGGGGATGAAATGGACCAAATACTAAATTTTTGTCGGTTTTTCTGGTCGCTCTAGAGGCCGCAATTATGGCCCGAAAATCGTGAAATTTCCCATGGAGAAGGGGATCGGGCCAAAGAATAAGCATGCCTGTTTTGATAATGATGGATCAATGTTTAGCGGGTCAAATGGACCCTGACTTTTGTGTGAAAAATGACAAAATTTGTATTCTATACCGTATATATTTATCCCTGAAGGACATAGACCCGAAAAGTTTATATTATATCCAAGAGGAGTGGTTGACCTTTAAATTAATACCAATTATATTGTTATATGTGCTCGGATGTGGGAGTTACACCTAAATATTTACAGGTATCTCCGTATTCGTTTATTATTTAGTAACCCATTATCACTCTAGAGAGCGGAGGTTCCAGTTATGGTCAAGGACAACGCCTATAATTTTCGGTGATGATCAGATAATAATTTTGGAATGAAGTGGGCCGAAAACTTAATTTTTTGTGTTATTTTCGAGTCGATCTATAGACCACAAATGAAAGCCGAACATCACAACACAATCTACGGTGAAGGGAATCTGGACAATAGCTGTACTGAATACTCGTAATATTCGGAAAATATGTCAGTGTGTCAATATGTCAGGTGCTGTTTACCTCTAATCGGGCAAAAAGGTGCAAATATCACGAAATATTGCCCAGGTTCGGAATAAACATCCGCAGAAAATTTGAGTTCCGTGGTGAGTGTGTAGGGTATCGTAGGGTCGGCCCCGTCCGACTATACTACTCCGCTCACTGATTTTGAAACTATTTTTAAGGCATTTTTTTTTTTTTTTTTTTTTTTTTTTTTTTTTTTTTTTTTTGTTTTCTTTGAAGACTGTTCGACCATGAATTTTAGATTTGTTGCAAATTATGAGAGTAATACTGCAATGAGACCTCGAAATATAAAACAGTATTCGCTTTCCTTAAGGGAACGCCCAATTCACCCCCAAATCGCGGCGATTTTCAAAAAGTGACAAATGAACTTGCATTATATTGATGACTTGAAACATTGCATTTATATATATATAGACTAAGAGGATAAGAAAATTAAAACGAGATAGACACATGGTTCCTTTTGAGAATATGCATAGAATCACTTTCTTTCTGAAATTGGTGCAGATTAAATTTCGAACAGTGCGGCATGCCTAATAGCATGTATAAAGTGTGCCCTACATCGATTTACATAAATGTGTCCAATTGTACGCAAGCGACTCTAAATATGCCCTAATTTTTCATTTTTTCCCTCGAAAAAACATTGACATGAGATTGTTAGGATACCTTTTGGGAATATACCAAAAATGGTGTGGGGTATTATATAGTTGGCCCAGTCCGACTTTACTACTTTCCTTACTGGTTTGTATTATAAAACTCCAACTTTAGTGGCTGTAATTTAGCATTTCGGGTTCACACAATTTATATTAAGGTGACCCCCTCCCCATTCTCGGGGTCACAATTTTTGTTTTTTATATAATTCGAATTTACACTAATTAAAGAATGTTCCTACAAAATTTCGGCTGAAGGGATTCTCAAACTTTAAACGCGTTTTTCTCGAAACATTTTTTTGCGAATGGCGGGCACGATAACTCAAAAACTAATAACTCAATCAAATTTTTACACGTTTCTCTGTGAGTGTATAGCTATAGTATGAACTAGGATAAAGCCAATCGGTGAAGATCTTCTTTATTTTCTAACTTGGTTTTTGGTAAAAAATCGGCGATTTTCCAAAAATATTTTTTCAAAGGTCCACCATTTTGTTAATTTTAGAGCGAAATCAATAATCCTAGTTCATACGAGAGCCAGACATGTACTCTTTCTAACACCGTTGGAATTTTCGGCTTCCGATGTTCCAGTGAGGAGTTATCTTGCCCGCCATCAAAAATAAGGACTTCTCTTTAATTACAACAAACAACAACAAAACAATAACAAAAATTGTTTGTAAATTATTGTTCTTCTCTTTTAAATCTTAAATTATATATGTTACAAGTTACAAACCTTAACAAGCATTTGTATTCATTTACCAGCCCATTGAAAATCTTGAAAAATTAAAATCGAGAATGGGGGTTGTTCCCTTAAAGCAATGGACGAGTGGATAGACACCGGACACAACATACCGCATAAAAACATTTTACAGGCAACAAATGAGTCGACATTCAATATCTTTGATTCAGACCGTATACCTGAAACGAGAGTAGTGACACGGTGCGAAACTATAATACCAGATAGAGAACAATGGAATAGCGGAACACTAGTTCAGATGCCGCGTGGTAACTGTTGCTACACGTATGGCTCTCGACTAGGAGGAAAAACTGGACTGGGACTTTTTATCGAAGAACCGAGTACCGAAATTTCTCTTCGTCTTACAGATCGCAGCACGATCTTACAGGCGGAGGTTTAAGCAATAACAGAGTGTCTTAACTGGTTAGTTTCAAACCAATGACAAAATACAGTAAATATTATTACGGACAGCAAGCAAGCTACAAATGCAATATCTTCCAGAACAGTTAAATCCAAAACTGTACTGGAATGTATAAAAACCATTAATGATTTCTCACAACAAGGACCTGTACGAATTGTATGGGTACCGGGTCACCAGGGAATCATAGGCAACGAGATAGCAAATCAACTAGCTAGGAGTGCCATTGCACTACCCACAATAGAGGTGTATACCGCCAAACCCTTTAGCGAAACACGCTAAGAAATGAGGGAATGGGCACATGAGACCCTCAAAACCCCTTGAGATATTGAGGGGACAGGAAAAATCACCAAAGACAAAACTAAGCAAATCCTAACGCTAAACAAAAAAGAAATAAGCCGACTGACGGGAGTTCTGACGGGACACCTCGGCCTAAAGGCACATCTACTCAAGATTGGATGCGAAGGAAGTAACGAGTGCAGAGCGTGTGGGGAAGACAGTGAAACGCTGGAACATTTCCTATGCCATTGCCCAGCATTTACATGCCTTCGGAGACAATTCTTGGGAAATGACACTCTTCACGGACTAAGCGATCTGAGGGGGTGTGAATGGAAAAGGATGCAGGAGTTTGCAAAAAACACGGAATTCCTAGATTCATAGGGAATCAAACCCAAATGTTTTTTTGTATTTTTTTTTTTTTTGTATTTTGTATTAATATAAACTAATTCTTGATTTGTACTTTCTCCGCACATCTAGAGCGCACAACAGGCTTCATATGGCTTAAGTGTATGTCCTTCTCATGTTGGACATGTGGTGGTATCATCCACCCCTCTTTTCAACCTAACCTAACCTATCGCCATGGAAATACAGAAATTTTCCCGTATGGAGGTAGTTATTATGGACTTTAACCTCATCACATAATGGTGTTATGTTCTATAGATTCGACATTTTATCGGCCCACAGACACTATATATATATATATATATATATAAAATATTCTCAAACTCGGTCGAGTCCTTTCAACGAAGTATTAATATAGACACTGTGCTAATCCATCTGATTTATTTAAACAAGTCTCGTAGCTCCGATATTCTTTCTAAAATATTAAAATATTTAACTCTTCTAGAAGTTCAACTTAAAATGCTATACAAACATTTTAAAAAGTAACACCCAAAATCTATTTAACAACTGACATTGTTGTTGATGATGAACATCTTTTGGTAGCAAATAACCCTGCGCTGCAAAGGACATTCATTCATTCATTTGTTTGTTTGTGTCTCTGAACACTTCTCCATACTGTCGAACATTCATCATTCTTGCCATTCGACTTGCCATGAAGAATGATCGGGTGCTAAACACACGTACTTAATGAGATTGTAAACTTGTAAAGTAGTTGATAGTCTTGTTGCCGTTGTTTTTGTTCTTGAAATCCTTCCAAAAATTCCGCCTGCCTTCGCAGACTAAACGGAGGAGCACTCTGCAGCCATTATTTTTGTGTATGTGTGTGCAAAATGTATAACTGTGTTTCATTTTCGGAGGTTTGTTTACGTTTCTTTCTGTTGTTTTGAGTTCTCTTTAACAAAACTTTTCCATCCATTCTCGCCAAAAGTTATTGTCATTTCCAATTACTTCCGCCATTTGGTGCAATGATTTTTGTTGTTCTGCTGGCTTGGGCTGTGGTTTTCCATTTTTCATTGGAAATGAAAGACTATCTCATATTTCTTCAAATTAAGTATTCAACTACTACTGGCTTTGCCTTGGGAGGGTAAAAATCTATTTTGGTATTTCCCCGTCCTCGTCCTTCCCTGCTTCCATCACATCCGTTTATGCCATGCCATTGGTGTTAAGACAGTTGTTTCACTCTGTATCAGCCCAAAACAGCTATTAAACAATGCAACCAACCATTCAATGCACACAGCTGGATAATAAATTTCCTTTCCACGAAATCCTGTGGCTTTTCGGATGTTTTCTGCAAAACATTGACTGTTCGGGTGGCGGATTGTTTGTTAAACCAGTGGCGTGAACATTATAAAGAACACCAATGCACTAATGTTTTTGGTAGTGGTGATAATGAATAAATGAAAAATGACAACAACAACAACAAAATTCGTATACGTATACTTTATGTTGTCACTCATACGCAATAGGTTGCATGAGAAACGTTAACGAATTTGGATCTGATTCACATTATGGGTTTATAATATATTTTATACCCTAAAAAATTTAAAATCCCCTGTTGTATATTTGATATAGTTATACCTTCCACCACAAGGTCGAGTGTGTATTCTGGTATGGTTGGTATTGAAAATGGGAGAAACCGGTTCGCTTTTTATCATAGTTCCCATATAACAGTTGTAATTTGATGTCTTGGTAGCTCATTGGGTAGAAAATCGACCTACTAACAAGTAAAAAAATTTCAGTTGGTATCGCACAGGCGGAATTACACACAGGCTTTATTATACGTTTTTTTTATAAGGCATATATTTTTATCAAAAAGGTTGCGTATTCAAAGTTAATGAAATCGGTTAGTTAATTCGCTTCAATTTAAATTTACAAGTTTATAAAATATTTACCCTTTTTTCGGGGAGGTACCAGAAGAAGTGGACCAATGGGCCTCACCTCCAAACTTAGAGCCTTTAAAAAAATAATCTTTAATAAACTGCGGCTTTTAGGCGTCTCGAACAAAAAAAATCTTTAAAAAACTTCGAAAAAAATATTCTTTATAAAATCAACGACTTGTTGGAGAAAAAAATTAACAAATTTACGTCTTATAAGAGTCCCAAAAATATTCTTTAAACCATAAAGGAAAGTAGTAAAGTCGGACTGGGCCGACTATATGATACCCTTCACCACTTTGGGTATATTCTACATATCAACGCCTCCGAAACATAGTATGCTAAGTCAACTTAGCATGTTTTAAAGTTCTTCACGTTTTTAGATACTACGGTCCTCAATTTAAATTCAATGAAATTTTGGTAATCATCGGCCAATCCAAACTAAAGTTATAAGCAAAAATGTACTTAGCATGGCAGGTACGACTTAGCATACTATGGTTCGGAGGCGTCGATATGTATTCTAAAAGACGTCGCCTTTTCGAAGGAACATTGACATGAAATTGAACAAACTTAAATATGTGATCTTTATCTATATCTAAATCGACTAACATCAATGCCTACACATGTCATTCTGCAACCTATGCTAAATTTTGTAAATCGATCAATCGGCCTAGCTAGGAGTCTTTAGTGCACCATTTACTTAAAATCGTACGAATATGTATAGGAGGTGTTTGTAAATCTGATCCGATTTTCACGTAACTTTGCACACATCATTCTAGACGACTTTGGCGCACCATTTACCTTAAATCGGGTAAAACTATATAAGGGAGCGATATCTAAATCTGAACCGATTTTAACGAAACTTAGCACACGACATTCTAGACTTAATTGAGTACGCTAGGCCGAAATTCGTGTAAATCGAATGATTTTCAGGGACTTTGGTGCACTATTTATCAAAAGATATGCAGGGACTTGGGCGCACCATTTACCAAAAATCGGACGAAACTATATACGGGAATTATCTAAATCTGAACCGATTTTCACGAAACTTAGCACACGTCATTTTGGACTTAATTTAATACGCTGTGGCAAAATTCGTTCAAATCAAAAGATTTGCAAGGAGTTTGATGGAAAATTTACCTAAAATCAGGCGAAACTATATATGGGAGCTATATCTAAATCTGGACCGATTTTCACGAAACTTGGCAGACATCATTCTAGACCTTATTCATTACGCTGTGCCAAATTTCGTGCAAATCGAAAGATATATAGGGACTTTGGTACACCATTTACCTTTAATCGGACGAAAATATATATGGAAGCTATATCTAAATCTGGACCGATTTTCATGAAACTTAACACTCCTCTTTCTAGACCTAATTCAGTACGCTGTGCCAAATTTCGTGCAAATCGAAACACATATAAGGACTTTTGTGCACCATTTAAATTAAATCGGACGAAAATATATATGGGAGCTATATCTAAATCTGAACCGATTTTTTCCCAATTTCAATAGGGTTCGTCCTTGGGCCAAATAAATGACCTATGCCAAATTTCATCCAATTCGGATCATAAATGCGACCTGTACTTTGTTTACAATTTAACATGGACAGACAGACGGACGGACGGACATGTATAAATCGACTTAAAAAGTGATTCTATGCATATACTCAAAAGGAACCATGGGTCTATCTCGATTCCTTTTGCCTGTTATAAACATATGCACAAAGACATAATACCCTGTACCACAGTGTGTGTTGAAGGGTATAATTAATTACGTATACTTTTTGTCGTCAATCATACGCAATAGGTTGCATGCGAAAAGTGCACGAATTTGAATTTGATACTACCAAAATATATTTGATATCCTTAAAAAAATTTAAAATCAGCTGCTGTATATTTGATATAGTTATGTTCACCTTATAGGAACTTTCACAATTTTCTTTAAAAGTGTACGCTCTATAATAACTTTAAAAAATATTGTTTGGAAAATCTACGCATTATAGACGCTTCGAAAAAAATATTTATTAAAAATTTGCGGCTTGTTGAAGCCTTCACAATTAATAATTTGAAACCTACTCCTTACAACGCCTTGTTGGAGTATCGAAAAACGTTCTTTAGAAAAACAACGCCTTGTTGGAGTATCGAAAAATATTCTTTAGAAAAAAACTACGCCTTGTTAAAGTATCGAAAAAATATTCTTTAAAAAATCAACGCCATTTTAGAGCCTCGAAAAAAATATTCTCAAAAAAATCGACCCATTTTTTGAGCTTCGAAACAATGTTCTTTAAACAATACACGCCTTTTTAGAGCCTGGAATAAATATTCTTAAAAAATCTATGCTTCGAAATAAAAAAAAAAAATCTATCTACGCTTTTATTGAAAATCTTTAAACATCTTTAAAAATGTAAGCGTTGTAGTTATCCTAAAAAATATTCTTTAAAAATCTACGCTTTGTAGTTAGCCTGGAAAAATATTCTTTAAAAATCTACACCTTGTTAGAGGCTCAAAAAATATTCTTTAAAAAAATCTAGGTCTTGATAGAGTCTCAAAAAATATATTTTTTAAATCTACGCTCTGTATAATACTTTCATAATTATCTCATAAAAATATTCTTTGAAAAGGGCCGGCTAGTTTGATTATATGTCATTCAGGACTTCGAAAAAATATTCGTTATGAAATATACGTCTTATAGCCCATCGGAATAAGAATTAAAACTTGAACAAATACATCCACATTGGCATCAAACGTGGTTTAATGGTTCAAAGTAGCGAAAATGAGTCGGCACCGTTATATGGGAGCTATACCAACGTAAACTGGCTACAATATTTTTTGTTGGCAAGATTTGACATCCCATGAAAATCTTAAACATTAATTTAGAGTAAATTCGGTTGAAAAAGGTGGATGCTACCCTTGACCGATATATGCCATATTAAATGGCGTATGAATAACGACATCATTCATACGCAATAGGGAATATGACAAATGTTGAGTATTTAAAAATAGGGCAGTAGAATTGGAGTTTTACTCGTTGTTAAAATTTCCGGACTTCATTCTGACTCCTGTACATCTCGATTTTCTCACGCTCACGTTTTTCTTGCTCCTTCTTCTTTTTTGTGATGTTCGTTTCATCCTCTCTCCTATATATCGACCCGATAACTCTATCACGTTAAAAATGCTACTGTCTGCAGGGTTGCCCTATACGCTGCGTTTTTCAAATTAGTAGCATGACACACTCGAAAATGATCGTATCATGGGTTTCTTGGTGGTGGTTTTTGGTACCCAATTGTTCCTTTTGCTGCAGTTTGTAGGGAGTGGGCAATTCTTTGCCATTTTGCTTCTATACTATTATCGGGACAAGAAGTGCTTTCTTCAAGCAGATGGGTAAGTTGAGCGGAGTAGGCCTCGGCTACCTGTTGTGTTTGCAGCTTTTCGACGTCGATCGCACCTTTGCTGCTACATTAAGACGGGTGCGTACCTTGGCTGCTACAAGGTAATGGTTCGAATCGATATTCGCTCCTCGGATCGATCGGACGTCTAAAACACTGGATGAATGCCTTCCGTCTATCACAACATGATCAATTTGATTTCACGTTGCTTGATCAGGGGAGATCCAGGTGGTCTTGTGTATATCGAGATGCTTGAATCTGGGGCTGCTAACTACCATGTCTTTTGCTGCCGCGAAATCAATCAACCTCATGCCGTTGTCCGATGTTTCTTCATGAAGGCTGAATTTTCCGAAGGGAAATATATTTTCTTTCCAATTTTTGCATTAAAATCTCCTAGCAGAATTTTAATGTCATAGCCAGGGCAACGGTCATATGCTGTTTCTAGGCGCTCGTAAAATATGTCTTTGGTTTGTTCATCTTTATCTTCGGTCGGAGCATGGGCGCAAATGAGACTGATGTAAAAGAACTTCGCTTTTATACGGATTATAGCAATTCGCTCATCTACTGGAGTGAATCTGGAGACAAGGTCTTTTATTCTCCTGTTCACCATAAATCCGTAGCCAAATTCATGTCTCGTTTCATCGCAGCTATAATACAGGGCGTAATCGTTTGATTTACTTACGCCTGTCCCTTTCCATCGCATTTCCTGTAAGGCAATAATATCGGCTTTGTACTTCTTGAGTACACCGACAAAGCGAACACTGCGCCTGTTCTGCACAACGTGCGCACATTCCAAGTGCAGATTCGCAGATCGTGGTCCTTTATACGTTTGCGGGGGTCGTCAACATTAAGGGGGTTTGGTTTTCTTTTACTATCTTTTCCATAGTAGGTTGGGTTTTCCGAGAGTGGGCAAATACGCTTCAAACATTTTTTATAGGGGCTGCACATTTCATAGTGGGTGATAATACCCTGGTACCCCAGGTGGTATATATATATATATAATCGTCGTCACTCATTCGCAATGGGGTACACATCAACAATTATCGAATAAACTCTTAGAATGAATACACTTTTCTAAAGCATCTACAAAAACCCCTTCATAATTACATTTTTCTTTACCACAGCCAGCTTTATTATTAATAATTTTAACTTCCACTTAATTAATTACAAATTTGAAACAAATGAAATTGAGTGTTAATAACATTTACCAATTCCAGGAAATTTCATTTTCCAACGAGTTGCATTTCCCACATATTTCTGTTGAGTATTAAATTATTTCATGTTAAATGGTATTTACAAATAACATTTGTTAATTGCAAATTCTGTAAAAGTTGGTTTTTATTTGAAGCAACTTATTTTTGTGAATTAATAGTTTGAAGTTGAATTTTAATTAACATTTAATAACAACGAAAAAAATCACATAATTGGGCACCAACTGTGTTTAAATCGTTATAACTTCCTCAAAATGTATATAGGGATGTCAAAAGGAAGATTTTGAATCTTAGTCTATTTTTTATTACCTCAAAATATGATTGAGTAGTTTATCAATATTTTACACGAATTTTATAAAAAACAATGTGAAAATATTCCCCTGGAAACTCAGAATAATAAAACCTGTCACACACACACACAATGCATAACTTGGACGTATGAGTGTTGAAGCATAACCCACACGCCACAAGGAACCATCACGAAATTGTTTATAGTCCATGGTCAGGGTAAGATGGGAGGTGGTTGCGTATGAGTTATGTTATGAAATTAATACGCCAGTATACTCACCCACTAACACTTGATTTGACCATTTGAAAATTAATTATTTTTTTCCAATTTTTTCTTTCAAAATCTACGCCTTGTTGGAGCTTCGAAAAACTATTTGGGGCCCCTTTTAATTAAGCTATATCTAGGTCGATTTCAACGAAATTTGTCACAGGTTAGTCTATATTAATTTCAGGCTGTTTTATGTCTATGACACACGTTGGACTACACTAACTTCAGAATTAATCGTTTTAAGTTTGGGTATTTGGTGCTCCATTTACTTAAATTTGGTCGAAACAATATATGTAAGGTATATCTAAATCTGATCCGATTTCCACAAAACTTTGCATACATTAATCCGGACCAATTTCAGTACGTTCTGCAAAGTTATGGGACAATCGGCGTAACATTGGATCTTTGGTGAACCATTTACTTAAAATCGGACAAAGCTATATGTGGCAATGTAATCGGAGCCGATTACAACGATACTTGTCACAGGTTAGGCTATACTAATTTCAGTACGTTTTATGCCTATCGGCCATATTTTGGGTGCTTGGTGTATCATTTACTTGAAATTGGAGAAAACTATATGGGAGCTATATCTAAATCTGAACCGATTTACAAGAAACTTAACATTTATCATTCTATACTTAATTGAGTACTTTATGCCAAATTTCGGGCAAATCGAAAGATATAAAGGGACCGTGGTATACCGTTTACATTAAATCGGACAAAAATATATATGGGAGCTATGTCCAAATCTGAACCGATTTCCACGAAACTTAACACACATCATCAGTACGCTGTGCCAAATTTCGTATAAATCGAAAGATATATAGGGACTTTGTTGCACCATTTACACTA
>NW_026872877.1:0-13579 GCF_032173495.1 Musca vetustissima
AAATTTGGTATAATTGTAATTGTGAATGAAACGATAGAGTTGGAATCCTGAAACTTGGGTTTCGGATCACTATGGGTTTAAGTAGGAAATTTTGGAAATTCGTACTACTGTGTACTAAATTTGGTACAATTTTAATTGTGGGTGAAGCGATAGAGGTGTAGGATTGGATATGTAGGAAGTTTTGGAAATTGGTACTACTGTGTACTAAATTTGGTACAATTTGAATTGTGGTTGAACCGATAGTGTTGGAATCCTGAAACTTGGATTTAGGATCACTGTGGGGTACAATTTGGATTGTGGGTCACCCGATAAATTTGGAATCCTGAAATTTCGATTTAGGATCACTGTGGGGGTGTTTGATTGGGGTATGTAGGAAGTTTTGGAAATTGGTACAACTATGTACTAAATTTGGTATAATTTGAATTATGGGTGAACCAATAGTGGGTTGCACTGCTGTGTACAAAATTTGGTATAATTTGAATTGTGGGTGGACCGATAGAATTGGGATCCTGAAACTTATATTTTGGATCACTGTGGTGGTGTAGGTTTGGGATAAGTAAGAGGTTTTAAAAATTCATACTACTGTGTAGTAAATTTGGTACAATTTGAATTGTGGGTGAACCTATGGAGTTGGAATCCTGAAACTTGGATTAAGAATCACTGTCGGGGTGTAGGTTTGGGTTATGTAGGAAGTTTTGGAAATTTTACTACTAAATTCGGTACAGTTTCAATTGTTGGTGCATTAATAGAGTTGGAATCCGGAAATTTGAATTTGGAATCATTGTGGGGGTGTAGGATCGGGGTATGCTGGAAGTTTAGTAAGATGGTTGAGGAGGGTACTTATGGAAATAATTTGTGCTAAATGGAAAATTTTATTAAATTTGGATTTGGGTGAATCCCAATTATATTTTTTTCTGACATATGCAGTTATCTCTAAAAATAAAATAATATGTTAATACATTTTTAAATATTTCCTACATTCGCTAACGAAGTTGCGGGCATATGCTAGTCTATACTAATAAAAGAGTAAAGTGATTGACTAATTGACTGATTTAACGATTCATCAACGCCCAGACGAAAAGGCTGAAGCCAGAATCTTGAAATTTTGGGTGAGGGTCACTCTTGGTCCATAGGTGACTGATAAGACTGGGTTTTTGGAAATTCGTACTAGAACGGTACAAAAAGTACTAAATGTGATACCATTTGTATTTGGCGAACCGGTGGAGCTTAAATTATGAACTTTGGTTTGGTGGTTGTTGATGGAGTGTAGGATAGATGTACCAAAGGACTTTTGGAAATTCTAACTATAACTATCCGAAAAGTACGAATATGTACTAAATTTGGTACAATTCTGTGGCATTTGAACGGATAGCGATAAAAACTTGATATTTGGAGTGTGAATTTTGGTTGAGAAGTAGGGCCAATTTAAGGAGATGGTTTTGAAAGCGTGTACTCATGTGTACGAAAAGTACTATATGGTACTATATTTGGTACAAATTTAATTCGGAGATACAAATCGAGCTGGAATTTAAATTAAAAGTACGGTCGGAGTGTAGGATTGAGATATGGACGTAGTTTTAGGAATTTGTTACTTGTGTGTACGAAAAGTACTAAATCGTACTATAATAGGTACAGTATCGTACTATAATCGGTACAGTATCGGTCTGGGTGAACCGATAGAGCGGGAACAAAGAAATTTGAAGTTAGGATCACTGCAGGGGTGTGGATTGGGGTCAGGATTCAGTTTAAGAAAATGATACTTATGTGTATTTTAGAAGAACCAATAGAGCTAGAATCATGAAATTTGGAGTCAGGATCACTGTTGAGGTGTAAGATTGAGATATATAGGAAGTTTTAGAAATTAGTACTAATGTGTACTAAATTTGGTACAATTTGAATTGTGGGTGAACCGATAGAGTTGGAATCCTGAAATTTGGATTTAGGATCAGTGTAGGGGGTAGGATTGGGGTATGTAGAATGTTTTGGAAATTGGTACTACTGTGTACTAAATTTGGTACAATTTGAATTGTGAGTGAACCGACAGTGTTGGAATCCTGAAACTTGGATTTATGATCACTATTGGGGTGTAGGTTTGGGCTAAGTATGATGTTCGGTGTAGGATTGGGGTATATAGGAACTTTTGTAATTGGTACTACTGTGTACAACATTTGGTATAATTTAAATTGTGAGTGAACCTATATAGTTGGAATCCGGAAGTTTGAATTTGGGAACATTGTGGGGGTGAAGGATCGGGGTATGCATGAAGTTTTGTTGGATGGTTGAAGAGGGTGTGCGTGTGCGAAATGGAAAATTTGGATTTGGGTAAACTTTTAGAGCTCGAATCATGTAATTTGTTATTAAATGGTACTCAAATTTAATTTATGGTCGGTGTTAATGTGTAGATTGTTTTTTCTGACATACGAAGTTTGCTGTATATATAAACTAATATGTTAATACATGTTTAAATATTTCCTACATTCGCTAACGAAGTTGCGGGCATATGATAGTTTAGACTATAAAATTATATAGGCTATGCCTAAATGGGGACCAATATTGATTACATAGTGTAGGAGGTAGCGAATATTTTGGGAAATCATTATATGAGATGCTATGCCTAATTAATGACCGGTAAATGCTTTGTTAAACCACATTTTCAATAATTTTTTATATCAATTCTTTCCTTCAGGAGGTATCATTATATTGAGGAGATGCCTAAATGTCTGTCGCTATATTTCATTATTGTAAGGTTTGAGTTTATTTCCACGATATCTTTAGAAGGGGGATGATTACAACAGATGGCTTAATCTTTGTAGGGTAAAAATTGACTATTCCCAGTAAAAACTACCCCCCATATTATGGCAGAATAGAAGGGGGGCACACCACAACTCACGGAACAAATCAGATACCATATACGACTACAAAATGCCAAATTTCAGCAAATTCTGTTGAAAAACACACTGAAGAACCTCAGACAAAAGACGACTCTATGCAAAATTTTAGCGTTCTATCTCAATTCGTTTACACGCTAGAGTGATTACAACAGACAGATGGACATGCTTAGATCGTCATAAAATTTTACGCTGATCGAGAATATATATACTTTATAGGGTCGGAAATGATTATTTCGATGCGTTACAAAATTAAAAACTAAATTAATATACCTTCCATACTATGGTGGAGGGTATAAAAAAGGGGGTTATATGGGGACTCCCCCTAGGGACTTTTGTTACTATATACGACTACAAAATACCAAATTACAGCAAATTTGGTTGGAAAACGCGCTCAAGAACCCCAAAACACCGAAAATTGGGGGGTACACTTATATGGGGGCTATCAGAAAAAAGTGGACCGATGTTTATAATTTTTAGTTTAGATATTTGGCACCAAATAAGAACCAAATGTACCAAATTTCAGCGAATTCGGTTGAAAAACGCGTTCAAGAACTCCAAAATACCGAAAATTGGGGGGTAACTTATATGGGGGCTATCCGAAAAAAATGGACCTTTATTTGTAATCTTGGTGCTATCCAATACGAGCTCAAAGTTCCAAATTTAAGGGAATTCGGTTAAAGTACCAAATTTAAGGGAATTCGCTGTTCATAAAAATATGAAGATGCTCGGCTTCATTCATTTTATTTTATGATCACTTCACATTTATGCCTTTCATAAATGATGTTCAAGTGGTTTTATGATAAGTGGCCAATGCAGTCACAAGATCTTTGTGTGTGCGCTGATAATAAAGAATCAATAGAAGTCCACACACAAAGATATTGGTGCGCTCATTTGATGTAAACAAATGAACGCAACCCCCATGTGCACTGTGAGAACTGATAGTTGTTATGTGTTTAAGATAGGCAAAGTTAGATTAGTTTATGCAGTACTTAAGTCAGAATATTTCATAAATAAATTAGAGTTGAAACTACAATCGAAGAAGAAGGTTGGGTTTACAAATCTCATCTCTTAACATTGGTCCTTCGAGCCGATCTGGTACTTCGAGAAAATAACCGTAAAAAAGAATAAAAACAGAGAGTTGAAACTACAATCGAACAAGAAGGTTGGGTTTCAACATCTCACCTATTCCTCTTCAAAAATAACAGAAGCCAAAGGGCTCACCAAAAATAAAAGAAGCAAAAAAGGCTCATAAAAATAAAAAAGCTCATAGAAAAGCCAACGAAGGCAGAAATAAAAAAGCCAAATAAGGCAAAAAGAAAATCAAAAGAAATAGCCACAAAGGCAGCTAAAAAAACTGTAAAAAATGTCAAGATCAATTGCTGAGAAATTTCTGGCTCTGAAGGAGCAATTGGATACAATGAGGAAACAAATGCAAACTTTTAGGGAATTGATGGGATTTTCCATCACATATAGTACTACCAAAGATGCGTCCATAATCCCGCCGGCAGATCCTCACAGTGGAGGAAGAATGGACATAGAGGTTGTTGAAAACTTGAATTTCAAAAGTAATACGACAACAATGGTCCATAAAGGAAATGAAGGCAATCAAAATATTTGGTTGTCCCAGCATCAACAACATCAAGAAAACCACGACAAGCATGAAGAAGATGACGGAGAAGAGATACCGCTGGCCAAGCGTAAAATCAAAACCGAAGAAGACGAATATAATGAAGAAAGTGAACACAATTCGATTCTGGAACGTGAGGAACATGAATATGTTGCACGACGCCTAGAAATGAGCCCCTCAGAATATCCCTCCAGTGATAGTCGCATGCGTGCCTATCTCCGAGACATTTATTCCGAAGATGATCGAAAACGAGCTTACGAGACAGCCCTCATTGAGGAAGGACGAGAGGTTGGTGGCGGTCATGAACCATGGCTTTTAGAACCAAAAGGACGTGCACGTGATTATGTTAGACGTGAATGTCCCAATGAGGAACCAGAACCATCGTCGCATGCCTCTGATGCTGAAGAGGTCCAAAATGAGGTTTCCGGAAATCCTGAATCCGGCCGAGATGCCTGGTGGGAACGCGACAAACGTGATGTACCGAAAGTACTCGAAAAATTAGCAACTGGTAGTAGGCCATGGGACTGGCGTGAACGAGATGAGCCATCTGGGCCACCTAGCTACTTACGGGATCCACCTGGCTTCATAATACATCATATTTTACATGGTGGACGTGCGTCAAGAATCGACGGCATCAGAGTCCATCATCCACCAGCTCAACCACAAAAACTTGTTTGCGGAATTACAACTTCAATTTACAACTTCAACATGAAACAATTATCCCACAACCAGCAACAGGAGATGGATGTCCAAGATACCAAAAGTTCAAGAAAAGGCTAAAGGATATGGCTCCACTGAAAAAACCAACTGCTGGAGGTAAACCTCTAAACTATCAAGAACTAGTACAAGTGTTGAATAGACCAATGGGAAGGGCTAACAGCAGAAAGAGCAGCGATCTAGCAGCGTTGATACCTCTTCTAAAGCTAAGAAGCAGATTGATAAAAGTGAAGATGAAGACAGCCACCGATACCTGCCGAGATATAAGCAACTGCATCCAATCCAAAAGCGACGGAAGGATGCAGATATAACGACAAAGGAAATAGAAAATGGTGACGCGAGCAATAACGGTACAGTCCACTACAAAACAAATCATCGCTTCAATTTTAAGAATTTTATATTTACATAGAAGAATAATTTACTTATAACAATAACTGTATTTTCAATGTTCAATTCATATTGAAAAAAAACTGTTTAGATTAAGAATCATCTCCATATATGCAATCAGTTTCCACAGGCACAACATATCAAGAATAATTTTTGCCGGCCGGGAGAATGTTCATAAAAATATGTCATTTTATTTTATGATCACTTCACATTTATGCCTTCCATAAATGATGTTCAAGTGGTTTTATGATAAGTGGCCAATGCAGTCACAAGATCTTTGTGTGTGCGCTGATAATAAAGAATCAATAGAAGTCCACACACAGATATATTGGTGCTCTCATTTGATGTAAACAAATGAACGCAACCCCCATGTGCACTGTGAGAACTGATAGTTGTTATGTGTTTAAGATAGGCAAAGTTAGATTAGTTTATGTAGTACTTAAGTCAGAATATTTCATAAATAAATTAGAGTTGAAACTACAATCGAAGAAGAAGGTTGGGTTTCAACATCTCATCTCTTAACATTGGTCCTTCGAGTCGGATAATAATAAAATTTGGTACTTCGAGAAAAGAATCTTAAAAAAGAATAAAAACAGAGAGTTGAAACTACAATCGAACAAGAAGGTTGGGTTTCAACATCTCATCTATTAACAAACGCACTCATAGAATTTTACGCTGATCAATACTTTATAGGGTCGGAAATGATTATTTCGATGAGTTACAAACGAAAAAACAAAATTAATATACTATGGCGGAGGGTATAAAAAGGGGGTTATATGGGGACTACGACAAAAAATCGGCGAATATTATTATTTTTTTGTAGGGAGAGTTGTTACCATATACGACTACAAAATACCAAATTGCAGCGAATTCGGTTGAAAACGCGCCCAAGAACCCCAAAATACCGAAAATTGGGGACTACCCGAAAAAAATGGATCTATATTCATAATTTTTTGTGGATAGATTTTGAACCTAGTAAGAACTCAAAATATTAAATTACTGTCAATTCAGTGGAAAAATACGACCAAGACCCCCAAAGTACTGAAAATTAAGAGGTACCGTTATATGGGGGTGTTCATAAAAACATGAGCATGATATTTGGTTGTATTAGTTTAGGATGTTTTAGACATTCGACCATACAATTTCCAGCATTTTCCATTCTCCCGCTCCTTTACATTTGGTCCTTCGAGCCGGATTCAAATATTTCGATATATTTGATCCTTCAAGAGACACAAAAAATAACCAGCGGTAAAAAGAAAAATGTTTAATATTTTAAAAAAAATATTATTTAAAAACCCTAGCGGCAATTTAAAGACCACTGCGGCAAATTTATTATTGAAAGACCCCTGCGGCAAAATTAAAGACCCCAGTGGCAAAATTAAAAAAGCACCCCTGTAAAATTAAAAATCAAATAAAAAAGAAAGGTAAATTTCCCCCCTTATGGATTTTCAAGAAAATTTTTAAATTTTTCAGAAGTTTCAAATGTGTGGGCTCCACTGTACGTTTCAATAAAAACAGCAAAGGGTCCCCCCTTATGGATTTTCAAGAAAATTTTAACTTTTTTCAGAAGTTGTAAATATGTGGGCTCCACTGTACGTTACGATAAAAAAAGCAAAGGTTCCCCCCTTATGGATTTTCAAGAAAATTTTAACTTTTTTCAGAAGTTGCAAATATGTGGGCTCCACTGTACGTTTCGATAAAAAAGCAAAGGGTCCCCCCTTATGGATTTTCAAGAAAATTTTAACGTTTCGCTAAAAAAATCAAAGGGTCCCCCTTATGGATTTTCAAGAAAATTTTAACTTTTTTCAGAAGTTGCAAATATTTGGGCTCCATAAATAATCCACTGTACGTTTCGATAAAAAAAGCAAAGGGTCCCCCCTTATGGATTTTCAAGAAAATTTTAACTTTTTTCAGAAGTTGCAAATATGTGGGCTCCACTGTACGTTTCGATAAAAAAAGCAAAGGGTCCCCCCTTATGGATTTTCAAGAAAATTTTAACTTTTTTCAGAAGTTGCAAATATGTGGGCTCCACTGTACGTTTCGATAAAAAAAGCAAAGGGTCCCCCTTATGGATTTTCAAGAAAATTTTAACTTTTTTCAGAAGTTGCAAATATGTGGGCTCCACTGTACGTTTCGATAAAAAAAAGCAAAGGGTCCCCCCTTATGGATTTTCAAGAAAATTTTAACTTTTTTCAGAAGTTGCAAATATTTGGGCTCCACTGTACGTTTCGATAAAAAAAGCAAAGGGTCCCCCCTTATGGATTTTCAAGAAAATTTTAACTTTTTTCAGAAGTTGTAAATATGTGGGCTCCACTGTACGTTTCGATAAAAAATGCAAAAGGCAAAGGGTCCCCCCTTATGGATTTTCAAGAAAATTTTAACTTTTTTCAGAAGTTGCAAATATGTGGGCTCCACTGTACGTTTCGATAAAAAAGCAAAGGGTCCCCCTTATGGATTTTCAAGAAAATTTTAACTTTTTTCAGAAGTTGCAAATATGTGGGCTCCACTGTACGTTTCGATAAAAAAAGCAAAGGGTCCCCCCTTATGGATTTTCAAGAAAATTTTAACTTTTTTCAGAAGTTGCAAATATTTGGGCTCCACTGTACGTTTCGATAAAAAAAGCAAAGGGTCCCCCTTATGGATTTTCAAGAAAATTTTAACTTTTTTCAGAAGTTGCAAATATTTGGGCTCCACTGTACGTTTCGATAAAAAAAGCAAAGGGTCCCCCTTATGGATTTTCAAGAAAATTTTAACTTTTTTCAGAAGTTGCAAATATGTGGGCTCCACTGTACGTTTCGATAAAAAAAGCAAAGGGTCCCCCTTATGGATTTTCAAGAAAATTTTAACTTTTTTCAGAAGTTGCAAATATTTGGGCTCCACTGTACGTTTCGATAAAAAAAAGCAAAGGGTCCCCCCTTATGGATTTTCATTAAAATTTGATCACTATTGTCAAATTTTCATGGAAATCCATAAGGGGGGACCCTTTGCTTTTTTATCGAAATGTACAGTGGAGCCCAAATATTTGCAACTTCTGAAAAAAGTTAAAATTTTCTTGAAAATCCATAAGGGGGGACCCTTTGCTTTTTTTATCGAAACGTACAGTGGAGCCCACATATTTGCAACTTCTGAAAAAGTTAAAATTTTCTTGAAAATCCATAAGGGGGGACCCTTTGCTTTTTTTATCGAAACGTACAGTGGAGCCCACATATTTACAACTTCTGAAAAAAGTTAAAATTTTCTTGAAAATCCATATTGGGGGACTCTGCTTTTTTTATCGAAACTTACAGTGGAGCCCACATATTTGAAACTTCTGAAAAAAGTTAAAATTTTCGTGAAGGGGGGACCCTTTGCTTTTTTTATCGAAACGTACAGTGGAGCCCAAATATTTGCAACTTCTGAAAAAAAGTTAAAATTTTCTTGAAAATCCATAAGGGGGGACCCTTTGCTTTTTTTATCGAAACGTACAGTGGAGCCCAAATATTTGCAACTTCTGAAAAAAGTTAAAATTTTCTTGAAAATCCATAAGGGGGGACCCTTTGCTTTTTTTATCGAAACGTACAGTGGAGCCCAAATATTTGCAACTTCTGAAAAAAGTTAAAATTTTCTTGAAAATCCATAAGGGGGGACCCTTTGCCTTTTTTATCGAAATGTACAGTGGAGCCCAAATATTTGCAACTTCTGAGAAAAGTTAAAATTTTCTTGAAAATCCATAAGGGGGGACCCTTTGCTTTTTTTATCGAAACGTACAGTGGAGCCCAAATATTTGCAACTTCTGAAAAAAGTTAAAATTTTCTTGAAAATCCATAAGGGGGGACCCTTTGCTTTTTTTATCGAAACGTACAGTGGAGCCCACATATTTGCAACTTCTGAAAAAAGTTAAAATTTTCGAAAAACGTACAGTGGTGGAAAAAAGTTAAAAGCTTTTTTTATTGAAACGTACAGTGGAGCCCACATATTTACAACTTCTGAAAAAAGTTAAAATTTTCTTGAAAATCCATGAGGGGGGACCCGTTGCTTTTATTATCGAAACGTACAGTGGAGCCCAAATATTTGCAACTTCTGAAAAAAGTTAAAATTTTCTTGAAAATCCATAAGGGGGGACCCTTTGCTTTTTTTATCGAAACGTACAGTGGAGCCCAAATATTTGCAACTTCTGAAAAAAGTTAAAATTTTCTTAAATATCCATAAGGGGGGACCCTTTGCTTTTTTTATCGAAACGTACAGTGGAGCCCAAATATTTGCAACTTCTGAAAAAAGTTAAAATTTTCTTGAAAATCCATAAGGGGGGACCCTTTGCTTTTTTTATCGAAACGTACAGTGGAGCCCAATATTTGCAACTTCTGAAAAAAGTTAAAATTTTCTTGAAAATCCATAAGGGGGGACCCTTTGCTTTTTTTATCGAAACGTACAGTGGAGCCCAAATATTTGCAACTTCTGAAAAAAGTTAAAATTTTCTTGAAAATCCATAAGGGGGGACCCTTTGCTTTTTTTATCGAAACGTACAGTGGAGCCCACATATTTGCAACTTCTGAGAAAATGTAAAAATTTTCTTAACATATGCACAACATTTGAAAAAAGTTCCAATTTTCTTGAAAATCCATAAGGGGGGACCCTTTGCTTTTTTATCGAAACGTACAGTGGTTAAAATTTTCTTGAAAATCCATTTACAACTTCTGAATAAAGTTAAGATTTTCTTGAAAATCCATAAGGGGGACCCTTTGCTTTTTTTATCGAAACGTACAGTGGAGCCCAAATATTTGCAACTTCTGAAAAAAGTTAAAATTTTCTTGAAAATCCATAAGGGGGGACCCTTTGCTTTTTTTATCGAAACGTACAGTGGAGCCCAAATATTTGCAACTTCTGAAAAAAGTTAAAATTTTCTTGAAAATCCATAAGGGGGGACCCTTTGCTTTTTTTATCGAAACGTACAGTGGAGCCCAAATATTTGCAACTTCTGAAAAAAGTTAAAATTTTCTTGAAAATCCATAAGGGGGGACCCTTTGCTTTTTTTATCGAAACGTACAGTGGAGCCCAAATATTTGCAACTTCTGAAAAAAGTTAAAATTTTCTTGAAAATCCATAAGGGGGACACTTTCCTTTTTTTATCGAAACGTACAGTGGAGCCCAAATATTTGCAACTTCTGAGAAAAGTTAAAATTTTCGTGAAAATCCTTTGCTTTTTTATCGAAACGTACAGTGGAGCCCAAATATTTGCAACTTCTGAGAAAAGTTAAAATTTTCTTGAAAATCCATAAGGGGGGACCCTTTGCTTTTTTTTTTTATCGAAACGTACAGTGGAGCCCACATATTTACAACTTCTGAAAAAAGTTAAAATTTTCTTGAAAATCCATAAGGGGGGACCCTTTGCCATTTTTATCGAAACGTACAGTGGAGCCCAAATATTTGCAACTTCTGAAAAAAGTTAAAATTTTCTTGAAAATCCATAAGGGGGGACCCTTTGCCTTTTTTATCGAAACGTACAGTGGAGCCCAAATATTTCTTGAAAATCCATAAGGGGGACCCTTTGCCTTTTTTATCGAAACGTACAGTGGAGCCCAAATATTTGCAACTTCTGAAAAAAGTTAAAATTTTCTTGAAAATCCATAAGGGGGGACCCTTTGCTTTTTTTATCGAAACGTACAGTGGAGCCCAAATATTTGCAACTTCTGAAAAAAGTTAAAATTTTCTTGAAAATCCATAAGGGGGGACCCTTTGCTTTTTTTATCGAAACGTACAGTGGAGCCCAAATATTTGCAACTTCTGAAAAAAGTTAAAATTTTCTTGAAAATCCATAAGGGGGGACCCTTTGCTTTTTTTATCGAAACGTACAGTGGAGCCCAAATATTTGCAACTTCTGAAAAAAGTTAAAATTTTCTTGAAAATCCATAAGGGGGGACCCTTCTGAAAAAAGTTAAACGTACAGTGGAGCCCAAATATTTGCAACTTCTGAGAAAAGTTAAAATTTTCGTGAAAATCCATAAGGGGGGACCCTTTGCTTTTTTTATCGAAACGTACAGTGGAGCCCAAATATTTGCAACTTCTGAAAAAAGTTAAAATTTTCTTGAAAATCCATAAGGGGGGACCCTTTGCTTTTTTTTATCGAAACGTACAGTGGAGCCCAAATATTTGCAACTTCTGAAAAAAAGTTAAAATTTTCTTGAAAATCCATAAGGGGGGACCCTTTGCTTTTTTATCGAAACGTACAGTGGAGCCCAAATATTTGCAACTTCTGAAAAAAGTTAAAATTTTCTTGAAAATCCATAAGGGGGGACCCTTTGCCTTTTTTATCGAAACGTACAGTGGAGCCCAAATATTTGCAACTTCTGAAAAAAGTTAAAATTTTCTTGAAAATCCATAAGGGGGGACCCTTTGCTTTTTTTATCGAAACGTACAGTGGAGCCCAAATATTTGCAACTTCTGAAAAAAGTTAAAATTTTCTTGAAAATCCATAAGGGGGGACCTTTGCTTTTTTTATCGAAACGTACAGTGGAGCCCAAATATTTGCAACTTCTGAAAAAAGTTAAAATTTTCTTGAAAATCCATAAGGGGGGACCCTTTGCCTTTTGCATTTTTTATCGAAACGTACAGTGGAGCCCAAATATTTGCAACTTCTGAGAAAAGTTAAAATTTTCTTGAAAATCCATAAGGGGGGACCCTTTGCTTTTTTTATCGAAACGTACAGTGGAGCCCAAATATTTGCAACTTCTGAGAAAAGTTAAAAATTTCTTGAAAATCCATAAGGGGGGACCCTTTGCTTTTTTTATCGAAACGTACAGTGGAGCCCAAATATTTGCAACTTCTGAAAAAAGTTAAAATTTTCTTGAAAATCCATAAGGGGGGACCCTTTGCTTTTTTTATCGAAACGTACAGTGGAGCCCAAATATTTGCAACTTCTGAAAAAAGTTAAAATTTTCTTGAAAATCCATATCCGTTTTTTATTGAAACGTACAGTGGAGCCCAAATATTTGCAACTTCTGAAAAAAGTTAAAATTTTCTTGAAAATCCATAAGGGGGGACCCTTTGCTTTTTTTTATCGAAACGTACAGTGGAGCCCAAATATTTGCAACTTCTGAAAAAAGTTAAAATTTTCTTGAAAATCCATAAGGGGGGACCCTTTGCTTTTTTTATCGAAACGTACAGTGGAGCCCAAATATTTGCAACTTCTGAAAAAGTTAAAATTTTCTTGAAAATCCATAAGGGGGGACCCTTTGCTTTTTTTATCGAAACGTACAGTGGAGCCCAAATATTTGCAACTTCTGAAAAAAGTTAAAATTTTCTTGAAAATCCATAAGGGGGGACCCTTTGCTTTTTTTTATCGAAACGTACAGTGGAGCCCAAATATTTGCAACTTCTGAAAAAAGTTAAAATTTTCTTAAATATCCATAAGGGGGGACCCTTTGCTTTTTTTATCGAAACGTACAGTGGAGCCAAATATTTGCAACTTTTGAGTAAAGTTAAAATTTTCCTGAAAATCCATAAGGGGGACCCTTTGCCTTTTTTATCGAAACGTAGAGTGGAGCCCAAATATTTGCAACTTCTGAGAAAAGTTAAAATTTTCGTGAAAATCCTTTGCTTTTTTATCGAAACGTACAGTGGAGCCCAAATATTTGCAACTTCTGAAAAAAGTTAAAATTTTCTTGAAAATCCATAAGGGGGGACCCTTTGCTTTTTTTATCGAAACGTACAGTGGAGCCCAAATATTTGCAACTTCTGAGAAAAGTTAAAATTTTCTTGAAAATCCATAAGGGGGACCCTTTGCTTTTTTTATCGAAACGTACAGTGGATACAACTTCTGAAAAAAGTTAAAATTTTCTTGAAAATCCATAAGGGGGGACCCTTTGCTTTTTTTTTATCGAAACGTACAGTGGAGCCCAAATATTTGCAACTTCTGAAAAAAGTTAAAATTTTCTTGAAAATCCATAAGGGGGGACCCTTTGCTTTTTTTTTATCGAAACGT
>NW_026872878.1:0-13683 GCF_032173495.1 Musca vetustissima
AAATTGGGAATGTAGCATTATATGTGGGATTCTCTAAAAATGGGATACCCAATGTGAACCTGAAAACTTAATTAGAACGAATTCGGTACGAATAATAGGAAAATTTTTGAAAAAAAATCTGCTTATTTGGATTGAATATTTCGTAAATTCTTAATTTTTAGTGGATGTACGAATATGATTTTTGCATACTGTATGTTCATTAAATTTCGTTTGTTTCTTTAATTACTAAATAGTGTTATAAATTAAATAAATAAAAAAACAACAACAAAGATTTCATTTTAACAAGAAATTAGATATTTACTCAAGCTAATGCGCTCTGAGGTACCAGTTTTCAAAAATTTAATTTGTTTTTTTCTTCTCATTCCTCTTTGCATGACCTTTTCAAACGTAATTCGCTGCGTTCGTGCAATCAACTAAATCAAATTTAAATATTTAGTTATTGTTTTAACAGACCAAACTATACAGGTGAGTGTGTGTATGTGTGCGCCGTTTTGTGGTCACACAAAAGTCAAAACTTAATGAGTTGATTTTGAATCACATCGATGCGCTGCGATTTGAATCGTATTGAATGATTAACATTTTAAATAAAACAAAAAAAAAAAAAAAAAAAAAAATATTTTGTTTGCCCGATAAGAAACAAAGTATTTTGGAAATTCAACTAGAATTTGGAAAAGATTCATGAAATGATATTAAAACGAATACGCACACACACACACATTTTGTGTGTTTTGTTTACAAAGTGTGGTGAATTTCTCGATACCCTATAATCGAGTGGAATGTGATATTGATTTAATTAATTGGAAAGCAAGCCTTCTGAATGAATTTCAGATTTTATCAACTTTCCTCCCACTATGAACTCTATTTAAATATTTTGAGAAACGCGAAGTCAATACATTTCTCTAAATCATGAAAGTATAGGCTTATTATCCGTGACTTCCAAGTTGGTGCCAGAGTCTTTTGGTTACACACTGCAGAGTAACATTTAACAAAATATTTATAACCAGTGAGCGGAGCAGTATAGCCGGACGAGGCCGACCATATGATACCCTACACAACTACGACGAAAAGCAAACTTTCTACGGTTCTATATTCTGAGCGTGGGCAATATTTCGTGATATTTGCACACTTTTTACCGATTATATATCAACAACTACACTTTCTAAGCCTGGCATATTTTACAATTTTTTTTTTGAAGTGAATTTTTACACCATAAAATAAAATAATTGGTCACTTTAGGTTTTGGTTGATTTGACCCTCGGAATATTGACCGATCATCATCTAAACAGCCGCTCTAAGTATTTGGTCAGATCCCCTTCACCTTGTAAAATATGTGATGTTCTGCATATAATAATTGCCTCTAAAGCGATTAGAAAATCTGACAAAAATTAAAGTTTTCGGTTCATTGCACCCCCTGAATGAAATCTGAACTTCACCGAAAACTATAGGCGTCGTCCTTGACCGTAATCGGAACTTCATGGACAATTTCAAAGCGATCAGGCGACATTTCCGTCCACTAATGGAGTAATAGTAATACTATGCACAAAAACCCAAACCAAATTACGTATAATTCCCACTATCAACTTCTCGGGTTTATGGCCTTCAGGAGCAAGTATATACGCTCCAGAATAACAATTTCGTAATTTTTCACACAAAAGTCAAGGTCCATTTGACCCGCTAAATAATGACCGATCTTTATCAAAACAGGCATGCTTATTCTTTGGCCCGATTTCCTTCTCCATGTAAAATTTCACGATGTTCGGACCATAACTGCGGCCTCTGGAGCGCCCAGAAAAATCGGCAAAAATTAAGTATTTGGTCCATTCATCCCCTAATTATTAACCGATCTTTACCAAAAACAATAGGGGTCTTCTTTGGCCAGAACCCATCCTACATGCAAAATTTCGCTAAGATTGGTCCATAACTGTGGCCTGTATTGTGTTTACAAATTATAATGGGCAGACGGACGGACACACTTGTCTTGATCGACTCAGATAGTCGAGATATGACGATTGGTATACTTAAAGGTGGGTCTAGGACCAATATTTCCCGGCGTTACAAACTTTTGGGGCTGCACAAAGCTATAATACCCTGATAACATAGTTGTGTAGGGTATAAAAATACGATAAGCTATAAATAAACCAGTAAGGAAATCACAAAAGTCGGACGGACCGACAATATATTAACATTCACCACTTTGGATACATACAGAGATGCTCATACATTCACCACTTTGGATACATACAGAGATGCTCATACCTACAATGTCGTGTCGATAGAACAGACATAGACATAGCATCTTTAGAGGACCATCGACATGGAATCGGACTAAATTAAATATGTGATCTACATAGATCCAATTTAAATCAACCCATAAATATGTCATTCTGAAATCTATGCAAATTTTCGTGTTCACCAAGCATACTCGGTGTACCATTTGTATGCAATCGATCAAAACTATGTGTGAGAGCGACATGTAAATCTGAACCGATTTGAAGCAAATTTTACAATAAAGCTTGCACTCAAAAATTGTATCTGAATCGAACAAACGTTGGATATTTAAGCCACAATTTCAAGAAATCGGACCAAAGTAATAAACGAAACTTAATACACTTCATTGTAGACTTAATAAGCTACGCTGTATTAAATTGCATCGCTATCGGACAAACTTTGGGTATGTAGTGCCCCCATTAGACGAAATCGTACGAAATTATTTATGGAAAATAGAGTTAAATACGTATAGATATTAACAAGACTCATATTAATACGCCATGCGAAATTTCGACTGAATCGGGCAAATCTTGGGAGTTTGGTACACCATTTACCTAAAATCGGACAAAAATATGTCTCAATCGGACAAACCTTCAAAAATATATATGGAAGCTATATCAAAATCTGAATTGATTTTCTACAATTTCAATAGGGTTCGTCCTTGAATCAAATAAGTAAAATCAGGCACACATTTTATCTCATTGGGATGATAAATGCAACCTGTACTTTGTTTACAATATTATATAAGTTTGGAGAAAAAGAAATCCACTATTTTTATATGAGCTAAAGGACTTTATTTAAAATGCTTCGGAATGTCCGATTTGGGCCAAATATGCACCCTTTTGTTGTATGATTTGTTGCCATTTTAACGGTAATTTCATAATGCCTCTCTCATAGAAGTTCTGCTCTCTATTTGCAAAATATCCTAATAGTCGATTTTCACAATCCTCCCTAGATATCAAATTTTTATCATTAAAGAAATTTTGCAATGCAAGAAAAAGATGATAGTCAAAAGTCTGGACTGTATGGCGGATGCATCAAAACTTCCCAACCAAGCTCCCGAAGTTTCTGGCGAATTACTGTAGATGTGTGTGGCCTAGCGTTGTCCTGGTGGAACACGACACCTCTCCTGTTAGCCAATTCTGGCCGTTCTGGTCAATTGTAAATGGTTTAAAACAGTTTAAGACTGCTAAAATGTCGGTCAACTTCGATAATATGCAACAAATAAAATTCAACAACAACCAAGAAAATTGTTATTTCAAGACTCTATCTTAAAAATGCGGAAAATACCCTAATCTGCCTGCAAACAAAAGGTGCGTCTTACTACAGGTTATGAATCCAATTATTTGGCAAAAAGTAAATTTCAGATAGAGCCGATAAAACGTTATATGTATGTATATTTGAAATCTGGGGACATTGAGTTTTACACCATAAGGGTCGTACCTAATTTATTGCGCTCCGTACAAAAATACTCACCTTTACAGAGTTTGTAAGACGTCCGTATTGCCCAAATACGTAAGGACTTTATTTGCATCTATGCCAATTGAAAACGGCAAAAATGGATGAAAACTGTTTTCTAATTGATCGAAAAATGTTTACATTTATAGAAAAACAAATTTTTCAATGACTGGAATTCTATTTTCAAAAAACAAAAATTCCAAAATACGCATTGTCAATGTTGAAAATTTTCAACTTTATATTTTTATACGCAATGCGTATTTGGGTAACATTCATTGAAATACATGTATTTAACTTTTGAGGTGAATAAATTCGTACGCATATGCATGAATTTAGGTACGACCCTTAAAATTGTATTAAGTTTGCTGTCAAACCATATTTTGAAACCCAAGGCCTATATAAGGTCTGCCAGTAAGAGAATTCATAGAGAAAAACGTTGCATAATTATACAAGGCAGTCTCATGCAGTCATATGTTTCCAATTATTTCATAAATTTGCCTTTGACTGCATTCAGGTTTCAAAATTGAAACGAAAATAACTTCATTCGAGATGTACGCATATCATGTGTTCAGTGGCAAAATTGGTAAATCATTGATAAATATTTTGAAGATCCCTGCCTCTAAAACTTAAAATATATTAATGTAACAACATTGAGAACAATGTTCAGCTTTAGAAAATATATTTTGTTTAATTTTTGGAAAATATTTTAGGGAATTTATTATACCCCCCACCATAGTATGAAGGGTATATTAAGTTTGTCATTACACATCGAAATATTAATTTTCAACCCTATAAAGTATATATATTCTTGATCAGGGTAAAATTCTAAGATGATCTATCCATGTCCGTCCATCCGTCCGTCTAGTCATGTCCGTCCGTCTGTTGTAATCACGCTATCTTGTGAAGGTTGTCTTTTGTCTGCAGGCAGGTCAAGTTCGAAGATGAGATATATCGGTCCACGTTTAGGCATAGCTCCCATATAAGGATACCTTCTAATTTTCAGTATTTTGGGGATTTTGATCGTATTTTTCCGCCGAATTGGCTGTAATTTAGTATTTTAAGTTCTTAATAGGTCCCAAATCTCTCCACAAAAAATTATGAATATAGGTCCATTTATTCGGATAGCCCCCCTATTTATATTAAAATAGTTATCTGGTTTTTTCCACGTTTTGGGCTTATCCCCATGTTTTCGCATTCCACCATAGTAGTGTATATATTCTGTACTTGAAATATAGAATCATATGACGATTTAGCCATCTGTGTTAATCATTCTACCTTCGGGGGATAATGAAGTAAAAAAAATAGAACGGCTAAGTTTGAGAATGATATATAATATATCGGCCCCTAGTTACGAATATCCCCCATATTGTGATACCTTCCCATTTTCGGTATTGTTAATATTTAGCGTGAAGGAAGGTATTGTGATGCCAAAATGTTTGGTTAGAAATAGAGTGATGTACATAAGTCCTTAATTTTGCATAGAACTTCAAATAGTTACAACTGTAACTGTAAAGTAATGGCCTCCAGAAACCTACACAGAGAAATGTATTTTCTGCAATGACAATATTCATATTAAACCAGCAGCTTTCACCCCACTCCGGTGATGGCCTCATATCGACAAAACCGGTCCACATTTTGGGTTTTTCATATTTTAGGACAAATCTCCAGTAAAAATTGCTGAAATTTGTATTTGGTATACATTATGGTTTACAACAATAATTGGTTGTATAGGTATACGTGTTGGTATGTTCCCCACATTTTCATTTCAAGTAACTATAAGTATACCAATGGTGGAGGGTATCCAAAGTTCGACCCGACCGAACTAAACGCCTTTTTCACTAGTTCTTATGTTAAATACTGCCAAGAAATGAAATATTTAAGTTGTTCTTATGTTTGATCGCCCAATAATTTGATTAATTCAACGTTAAAAAATTGGCCGACGTTTTCGATCCAACTTATTAAAATTGTTTACGCTTTTCTTACAGAATGGTAATAAGCGTCATCGAAACCCATATATATATATATATATATATATATATATACATTTCATAAACCCACTGCTCTAATTATGTCCAAACAATGTGATCTCTGGCCCATTGTGAGTCTTCATTCCATTTGTATAATTTGAGAATTCCATTTGAATGTCAAAATATTTTAATTGTAATTCTGGGATTTCATTTGTGAATTAAATTATTTCTATTGTAATTCCAAAATATTTCATTTGAAATGTGAATTCTTCCAATTGTAATTCAAATAATTTAATTTTAAGTTCATATTATTGCAATTGTTGTGATTTGAATAACATCTGGAAAGGGTGTAGTATTACTATTTTAAACCACTGTGCATCGTTTGTGTTTATTTGTTTATAATTTGATAACGAAAATTCGGAGAGTATCTCACCCTGCTAAAGTGTGTACCAAATTCGGGCTTGTCAAAAATTATCGCCGATTTGCCTTGTTTGACTGATAATTAGCATTTGCATGTGGATTTGGCAAAACATTTTTTGTTTTTTTGATTTGTTTATATTTTCAGTCTAACAAAATAATTCGAAGCTCTCTGATCTATCTCTATTTGATATAATTCGGAATATTTCAATTGAAATAGAAATCGAAGAAGCATATTCCAAGAAATGGCTTGCCTAAGTCACAGGACATTAAGCATATTGGTGGGATACCTTTATTTAATTGTTAGTGTGGCCAGCTGTATTCTATTGGGTCGGCATTTGGTTATATCTGAAGAAATAGCGGAAGTAAAGGAATATGACTCGATTGACGGAAAATCAATGTACAGAATTATATGTGAGACACAGAGGGCAATTATTGTCTACAAAATATGTAATGAGACACCTCTATTTTAATAAAATTGATCAATTTTTTTTTCTTGTTTAGGCGATGTTGTTGAAAAAGATATTGAAAAGTTTCTTCGTGTGTTATCTGAAATGGATGTAACAACAACAATTTGCATCTTAACAATTAGCATTGTAATGCTAGTTTCGTCGATGCTTATGTTAATCGGCATTGCAGTGGTGAGTAAATCAAAAGAAATAAAAAATAATAAAATTTGAAATTTAGTCTGAGATGGGCGATACCAAATTCATCGTTATCAAATTTTGAAATTTTTTTCATCTCCATTGGTTTTGTTTATTTTTCTGTTCTTTTTCATAAAAGCAAAGAGATCGCCTTATGGTACCCTGGCTGGGTTCAAACCTATTTGGTTTATTGTCATTGCTGTGTTGGGCCATTTATTCATGTGTTGAAGACATTGTGGAGGGAAATGTAACCCACGACGGCACTATTACAAATCTTTTAGATGCTTTGGTAATTTTGGGTAAGTAAAATATTTTATTTTGTAAATAATTATTAATTTTCAAAATAAATATTTTTTTCCAATTAGGTTTCCTATTGATAATCGACTATCCAGTCTATAGGTTCTACAAAAAACTTAACAAAGGTCTTGATGTGGCGCGGTATAAGGCATTACTGAGATCAACTGATGATGTTTTTGAAATATAAATATCAATGCAAAGAGTTGTGAAAATGCCAAACACATATCGAATATTAAATGCGAAATTAAAAAGCCCGAAAATGTGTATTTTAGTTGATTGAAATCCTACAATGAAGGAAGCAAAGTCGGACAATCCTAAAATGATCCTGATTTTAAAATGTTGTTCATGGCAACATATAAGGGATCTATAACGAATAATTGATCTATGTTCAACATTTTGCGTCGATCAGGCCTGGCGAATATTTACAACAATTACATGAAATAGTACAAAATTCTTTAAGGCCTACATTATGATCTCAACTTGATAAATATAATATTAGACTTAATTCGGTTCCATGTGGGTCGTAAAACATAACATGGAAAACAGTAGGACGAGGTATATACAGTACGTGCTTTCAATAATCGAATTGTAAACTATATCTAGTGTGCTCCATTGGCATTATATATGGGATGCGTTTAACCCTTGGAGCCCCGATTTTTTCCGTAACAATATACACCTAAGTCTGTTTTTACACGGTCTTTTTGTACACGGTTTTGAAATAACACGGTTTGAAAATTGAATATTTTTAATTTTTTTAGACGGTTTTATTCCATTTAGCACGATTTGAAATGTTGTGTACTTAAATTTTTTTGTCAAATTTAATTTTTGCGAAGTATGTTCATATCACAAAAAAGTATTTATGAAAGAAAAAATGTAAAACCATCGATAGTATCGATAGTTTGTGAACACTAGCTTAAATTTTTAAGTGAATTCCCCTTTAGCGCGTACAAACAATTTTTACTGGTCAAAGCAAATGTGAATAGCACTTATTTAGGGGAATTCCCTTTATGTATAAGATCAATGTCTTTTTTACACGGCTTCTTCTGGAACCAATCAACCGTGTAAAAACAGACTTAGGTGTAACTATATTCTGTGCACAGATGTAATGTAACTGTCCTAAATAGGATATGAAGAAAATTTGACGGCGCTACATCCTTGCATTCGGTAGATACAGTACCTTCTTTCCGATAAATAAAAGTCTAATATCAACAAAAGCAAACACAATATCGACGAAAAAATCACTTTTAATTAATCTTTATTAGGTTCTTTTGTACAATACTCAAGAACAATTTGCAGGGTACAATTCGTACATTTCGAATACGAAGCGATTTAAATAATTTAGACTGTATACATAAATTGATACTGTACATATTTTTGCACTCATCTATGTATTAACAATTGAAAAAGCGTTAATTTCGCCCGGGCCGAACTTTGGATAGCCTCCACCATAGATATACTGACAGGTACTTGAAATAAAAATATAGGGAACATACCAAGAAGTGTACCCATACCGACATTTCTACAAACCGATTGTGGTTCTAAATATTGGTCCTAGACCCATGTTTCTTTGGACCAAATTTGTTTAAAAAAATGTTGATTTCACCCAAGCTTTGCCCATCTTATCATTTATTCCAAAATTAGTTCAAGTTTGAACATGTGGAATATCGGTCCACTCCTTCTGGTACCTCCCACACAGGAGCTAGGCCCAAATGCGGGTTACAGTTCATATATAGCATTTCCAGATTAAATGAAACCTTTTACAAATTAAATGAAACCTTTTCCAAGTTAAATAAAACCTTTTCCAAATTAAATGAAACCTTTTCCAATTGGAATGAAACCATTTACAAATGGAATGAAACTATTTCCAAATTAAATGAAACCTTTTACAAATAGAATGAAACTTTTTCCAAATTAAATGAAACCTTTATTCTTATCCAAGGAAATATATATTAAATCAAAGAATATTAACAACTGCAGTTGTATGGCTATGTAATTAACATAAATATTCTTTAATTCGGTGCGATTTTCTTTTATATCTTTACTATATAAAACTAAAAAAATAGTAATACAAACTGGGGTATTTCCTGGCATTTTAATAAATAAATATTTTTGAATAAGTATTGAATACCCGGTTCTAAATGCGAAATACATATTTAATTTAAAAAAAATTTTGATGATAAGGTAACTGCTTATTTTAATGAAGAGGTTCCCGACTTGCAGCTTGTGGGATTTTCAAAACCATGTCCATAACGTAGTTAGGATTATCTTGCCGAGTAAGCTGGTGAATACTTCGCTCGATTACATCAACAATGTTATGTTCCATTGAAACGTCACACAGCTCAGCTCTTGTACATAATTTTCTTTTTAAAAATGCTTTTTCGATTGGATTTGCCATTGGAGAATAAGGCGGTAAGAATTTCATCCAAAAATACATGGACGGACAGACGGACGGACGGACATGCGTAAATCAACTAAGAAAGTGATTCTATGTATATTCTCAAATGGAACTATGGGTCTATCTCGATTCCTTTTGCCTCTTACAAACATATGCACAAAAACATAATATCCTGTACCACAGTGTGGTGAAGGGTATAAAAAGGGGGCTTATATGGGGACTACCCCAAAAAGGGGACGAATATTAATAATTTTTGTAGAGAGATTTGTTAGCATACGACTACAAACTACCAAATTCCAACGAATACGGTAGAAAAACGCGCTCAAGAACCCCAAAATTGGCGGTACTCTTGTATGGGGGGCTATCCAAGTTGACCTATATTCATAATTTTCTGTGGAGAGATTTGGTACCTATTAAGAACTCAAAATACTGACGGTGGAAAGATACAATCAAAACCGCCAAAATACTTAGGAGGTACCGTTATATGGGAGCTACCAGAAAAAGTGGATCTATATTCATAATTTTTTGGAGGCATTTAGTACCCAATAGGAACCCAATGTACCAAATTTCAGCGAATTCGGTTGCAAAACGCGCACAAGAACCGCAAAATACCGAAAATTGGGGTGTACCGTTATATGGGAGCTATACCTAAACGTGGACCGATATATCCCATCTACGAACTGCCTGCAGACAAAGGACAAAACTATGCAAAATTTCAGCACCCTATCTCAATTCCTTCAGAAGATAGCGCGATTACAACGGACGGACATGGCTGATCGTCTTAGAATTTTACCCTGATCAAGAATATATGTATGTACTTTATAGGGTCGGAAATGAATATTTCGATGAGTTACAAACGGGAATGACAAAATTAATATACCCTCCATACTATGGTGGAGGGTATAAAAAGCCTATAACTTGGCCAACAATTTTAATTTTTTATATTTTTCTTTTGATATGTGTCGTCCACAATTAGCTCTTAACATAATAATCCCAAAAATATACATTTACTAGCTGCTTATTAAATATAACCTCTAAAACATGTTGTTGCCTGTGGACAACATTGGTCCACAAAGGGTTAATTGCCATTTTATTTGCATTTTACCCTATAGAAAAATCTTTGGAGTATCATAGATAGAAAAAGCAAAAGAGTTTCACAAACAAATAGACATAACCTTTGGGTAGGTTCAGGACGCAATAATCTGAGCACACTGTGCTGCCGTAATAAAAAATTATGTTTAAGCAGTCGATTACTAGCAAAATTTGGTTATTTATAAGAAAAAAATGAAAATGTTGTTTTAGTTTTGGCAATGCCCTTACCCCCGAATGTACGCTATTTTGATTAGTAAATCTTCTTAATAAAATTTATCAATATTGATTCACCTATTAGGAAAGCCATATAAAGTACGTGTTTCTACTATTTTGGGAGCAATTTAAATTTTTGCATTCTCATTGAGTATAAAATGTCCCTAACAAAATTATCTACATTGGCACATATTTTCGGGAAGCGCCCATATTATTTGGTATTTTGGGCAGGTTTTTTAACCAAATTGGCTCTAATTTGATTTTTAATTGTTCTCATGGGGTGTCAGATCGTCCTACTCGACATTATTAATCTTGGTTCAGCTGAATTCATTCGAATTTGATTTATCAAATTCTTATGGGGGCCGACTATATGATACCCTTCACCACTATGGGTATATTAAACAGGACTATTATCATGAAATTGTATGAAATAAAATATGAGATATTTATCTAAATGTTATACGACCTAGATCTATCCATAAACATGTCATTCGTTTGTTACAATGGAACAAAAGTATGTAAATCGACTTCAAACAAATATCAATAGGTCATCCGTTGGGATAGGTCTGTACTTCTAGCAGACGCAACTACGTAATTCTATGCTCAATTTTGTATGTTGTGCAAAATCTGATGTCAATCTAACTACCATTAGGAGTTTGATGCACAATTTACTTATATAGCATTTCCAATTAAATGAACCCTTTTCCAAATTAAATGAACCCTTTTCCAAATTAAATGAAACCTTTTCCAAATTAAATGAAACCTTTTCCAAATTAAATGAACCCTTTTCCAAATTAAATGAAACCTTTTACAAATAGAATGAAACCTTTTCCAATTGAAATGAAACCTTTTACAAATAGAATGAAACTTTTTCCAAATTAAATGAAACCTTTATTCTTATCTAAGGAAATATAATATTTGCAGTAATTTTAAACCAATATTTGGAAATTAAATCAAAGAATATTAACAACTATAGTTGTATGGCTATGTAATTAACATAAATATTCTTTAATTCGGTGTGATTTCATTTAATATTTTTACTACATAAAACTAAATAAATAGTAATACAAACTGGGGTATTTCTTGACATTTTAATAAATAAATATTTAAGAACAAGAATTGAATACCCGGTCCTAAATGCGAAATACATATTTGACTTAATAAATTGTTGATGATAAGGTAACTGCTTATCTTAATGAAGGGGTTCCCGACTTGCAGCTTGTGGGACTTTCAAAACCATGTCCATAACGTAGTTAGAACAATCTTGCCGAGTAAGCTTTTGAATACTTCGCTCGATTACATCAACAATGTTATGTTCCATTGAAACGTCACACAGCTCAGCTCTTGGACATAATTTTATTTTTGAAAATGCATTTTCAATTGGATTTAGCATTGGAGAATAAAGCGGTAAGAATTTAAGGTTGCATCTTTTGGATTCGATCAAATTTTTTATGTCATGTCGCTTGTGCATTTGAGCGTTATTTTCCAACTCTGGATTGATTTTCTCAAAAAAAAATTTCTATAAATAATTTAAATCTGTCTGCATTGACACTGGAATTAGAAACGATTGTGTGATATACAACTCCCGCGTTGTTAATTGCTGCAATTATAGTGACATGACGACCTCTGACCGTAGGCAACACAATGTGTGCTCTTGTTCCTTGTCTTGAACGGGCTTGGGTTCTTCGTATGTGAAGATTAAATCCACACTCATCAATGAATATTAATTTTTACCTTGTTGGGGTATCCATTTTGTAAAGTCTTGAGCATATTTTTGTCTCAAGCCTAATGTTCTGGAGTCATTCTTTCGAGGCCATCTTAAACGTAATATTTAATTTCCGTAATCCATATTCTATGCAGCTTGTGGAAATATTTATATCATTTATACCCTTTTCCAAATTAAATAAAACCTTTTCCAAATTAAATGAAACCTTTTCCAAATTAAATGAAACCTTTTCCACTTGAAATGAAACCTTTTACAAATAGAATGAAACCTTTTCCAATTGAAATGAAACCTTTTACAAATAGAATGAAACTTTTTCCAAATTAAATGAAACCTTTATTCTTATCTAAGGAAATATAATATTTGCACTAATCTATAACCAATATTTGAAAATTAAATCAAAGAATATTAACAAATATAGTTGTATGGCTATGTAATTAACATAAATATTCTTTAATTCGGTGTGATTTCATTTAATATCTTTACTACATAAAACTAAATAAATATTAATACAAACTGGGGTCTTTCTTGACATTTTAATAAATAAATATTTAAGAACAAGAATTGAATACCCGGTCCTAAATGCGAAATACATATTTGACTTAATAAATTGTTGATCATAACGTAACTGCTTATCTTAATGAAGGGGTTCCCGACTTGCAGCTTGTGGGATTTTCAAAAACCATGTCCATAACGTAGTTAGAACAATCTTGCCGAGTAAGCTTTTGAATACTTCGCTCGATTACATCAACAATGTTATGTTCCATTGAAACGTCACACAGCTCAGCTCTTGGACATAATTTTATTTTTGAAAATGCATTTTCGATTGGATTTAGCATTGGAGAATAAGGCGGTAAGAATTTAAGGTTGCATCTTTTGGATTCGATCAAATTTGTTATGTCATGTCGCTTGTGTATTTGAGCGGTATTTTCCAACTCTGGATTGATTTTCTCAAAAAAAATTTTTCTATAAATAATTTAAATCTGTCTGCATTGACACTGGAATTAGAAACGATTGTGTGATGTACAACTCCCGCGTTGTTTATTGCTGCAATTATAGTGACATTACGACCTCTGACCGTAGGCAACACAATGTGTGCTCTTGTTCCTTGTCTTGAACGGGCTTGGGTTCTTCGTATGTGAAGATTAAATCCACACTCATCAATGAATATAAATTTTTCTCCTTGTCGGGGTATCCATTTTGTAAAGT
>NW_026872879.1:0-13747 GCF_032173495.1 Musca vetustissima
CCCCTCATATAATGGTAACTCCAAATGTTACCGAACATTTGCTACACGATGTAAACAAAATAACATTGCCCTGTAACTTGCAGTATTTTGAGGATTTTATACACATTTTGCACCATACCATGCGTTATCAATGTCGGACCACGATTTGGTGTTTTGAAATTTAAGGAAAATCTCCATTAAAAATGTCTAAATTTTGTATTT
This sequence comes from Musca vetustissima, assembly GCF_032173495.1. Taxonomy (NCBI): domain Eukaryota; kingdom Metazoa; phylum Arthropoda; class Insecta; order Diptera; family Muscidae; genus Musca; species Musca vetustissima. The sequence continues at coordinate 202 of NW_026872879.1, forward strand.
TATTTGCATCTTGGCTTACAAAATAGCTTGGTACAATTATCGGCATATGTCACATTTTTGTATGTTCCATATATCCCCCATTATTCCTGGGCGACATCATTGCTAATACATGTCAATACGCTATGGCGAAAATATTAGGGATTTCATATTACTATGTTTGACAGCAATTTAACGTTTCTGGTCGTCAGAATTTTACAATAAATCTTGTTTGCGGAGGTTCACTTGTTTGTAATATGCCCTACGTAAATATCCCACGCATTTTTCTTTACATAGGAAGTTTTAACCACACTTCATTAGAATTAAGTCTGGCCCGGCCCTTTTATTTTCCTCCGATTTTAGTTAAATAGTGCACCAAAGTCCCTATATATGCTTCGATTTGCACGAAATTTGGCACAGCGTACTGCATTAAGTCTAGAACGAAGTGTGTTAAATTTCGTAAAAATCGGTTCAGATTTCGTCCGATTTTATGTACAGGTTCACCAAAGTCCCTTTATATCCTTCGATTTGCACGAAATTTGGATTTAAAAGTAAATGAAGGACTGAAAATGTGGCCGAACATGTGACAAGTTTCGATGAAATCGGTTAAGATTTCGATATTTTGCTTTAAATTTATTTACATAATTTTGTCACATTGTAAGAAGCAACTCTATATCTGACCAAAATTTAGTATAGGTTGCAGAATGAAATGTTTAATTTCATGTTAATGGTCCTTCAAAAATGCGACGTCTTTTAGGATACCATGTGTTGAATATACCCAAAGTGGTGAAGGGTATAATATAGTCGGCCCCGTCCGATTTTACTACTTTCCTTACTGGTTTCACTTGTTATTTATTCAAATACAATTATGTTCACAAAAATATGCGATTTTGATCTTTTTTGTAAACCTTGACCCACATGGTTTTATAATTTTCCTTAAAATGTTCAATGTCTCCAGATTATAAATATATAACCTGAAGTTTTTTTTTTTTTTTTTGCCAAATTTGGGTTCTAACCCATAGTGGTTTGAGAAGAAATTTTACACAACATTGTCGAAATCGGTTCGGATTTATAATAGGTACCATATATATTATTAATTTGATGTAAATTTTATTTATATTTATCATTTTGTCGACTATCCGTTCTATGGATTTGACTAAACATGAAGTAAAACTTACTAAATAGCCTTACTGGGCTTCGGTATGAGGGATTTATGCCAGGCTTTTAGATTATAGGCGAACCTTTTACATGTGGTAACAAGTACATCTTTTTAAAAATAAAGCTGAGAATTCGAGATTCTTTATATCTTACCTTCCTTATTATAGCTAACATAAAACAACATTGATTTTTCATTTAACCTCTTAGGTAAATCTTATTTTTTGTTTAAACATTCTAAAAAATATGTAAATGTTTTCTTTGGTCTAAATTTTTATGTTCCTTCCAAGGAAGTGTCTTAAAACTTTTTTGCCAGTGGCATTGAAAACGGACATATGTTGCTGCCCAATCCCCTAAAATAAAATGTTGTTTCTTGGGTATTAACGTAACTATTATCTCGTTTTTGTTTCAATAAAAAACGATGATAATGTATTCAACAACCTCCCAAGACCCACTTTCCTTCTTCAGCTTTTTAAACTATTAAATTTGTTTTGATAAAAAAATTGCTTTGGGATTTTAATTAAATTCTATCAAAATATTTTGCTGCCCATACTACACTCCCGCCGCCCGACAACAACAATATGCTAAATATGCATTCCGCCTTTTCATATTTTTGCCTAACATGCACTGTGGTGTATTTTTGAAGGCAAACAACTATTTTCCACAACAACAATGTATTGCTGCATGTCCTAGATGGTTGGCTATTGTGGGTGGCTTTAAAGAAGAACAAGCAGTATACAACATAAACAGACAGAAAAAAAAATTCAAAACAAACAGAAAAAAATAAACCTTAGAACTGCAGAGGAGTCTATTATTATTACTATGCCACATGTATTGTTTTTTCTGGTTGTCATAGTCATAGTTTAAGTGTATGAGTGTATCTGTGCGTTGCAGTTGTTGTTGCTGCTGCTGTTCTATTAAAATTGGAACAAATTTGTTTACTTGCATTGAAGTATAAAAAATAATTTTGCTGCGTAGGTGTGGCTAAAAGCCCAGGAGAAGGTGTATCAGATATTTGCTACTGCAGCAACAGCCGGTGAAATGTTTTGTATTACTACTACTACTACTATCGGCCCTGTAGCCTAGCCTTGCAACAAAAAACTTTTAGCATGTGGCATATTGTTTTCTTAGTTACCGAAGCAAAAAAAAAAATCGCATCAACAACATGGATATATGGGACATTCCAAGATAAATTTGTAGTACAAATTAAAAAAAAAAAAGAATATCAAGAAGCGTGGATTCGTTTTAAATATTTTTTGGAGGACTAACAATAAGTGTTTACTTTTTATACCCTTCACCACACTGTGGTACAGGGTATTATGTCTTTGTGCATATGTTTGTAACAGGCAAAAGGAATCGAGATAGACCCATAGTTACTTTTGAGAATATGCATAGAATCACTTTCTGAGTCGATTTACGCATGTCCGTCTGTCCATCCGTCCATGTATTTTTGTGAACAAAGTACAGGTCACATTTATGATCCGATTTAGATGAAATTTGGCACAGTTCACTCATTTGGCTCAGGGACGAACCCTATTGAAATTGAGAAAAATCGGTTCAGATTTAGATATAGCTCCCATATATATTTTCGTCCGATTTAAGGTAAATGGTGCACCAAAGTCCCTATATATCGTTCGATTTGCACGAAATTTGGCACAGCGTAATGAATTAAGCCTAGAATGATGTCTGCCAAGTTTCCTGAAAATCGGTCCAGATTTAGATATAGCTCCCATATATATTTTCGTCCGATTTTATGTACATGGTGCACCAAAGTCCCTATATATCTTTCGATTTGCAAGAAATTTGGCAAAACGTACTTAATTGAGCTTAGAGTGATGTCTGCCAAGTTTCGTGAAAATCGGTCCAGATTTAGATATAGCTCCCATATATAGTTTCGTCCGATTTTATGTAAGTGATGCACCAAAGTCCCTATTTATATTTCGATTTGCACAAAATTTGGCATAACGTACTTAATAGAGCCTAGAGTGCTTTATGCCAAGTTTCCTGGAATGATGTGTGCTGAGTTTCATGAAAATCGGTTCAGATTAAGATATATATATATATATATATTTCCGCCAGATTTAATGTAAATAATGTACCAAAGTTCTAATATTGCATAGATCGATTGATTTTAAGTAATTGACACACCAAGGAACCAATATATGATTGAAAGAACAAAACGTACTGAAATTAGTATAACCCAACCTGTGAAAAGTTTCGTTGAAATCGGTTCAAATTTGGATATAGATTCCACATATATTTTCATCTAAGGTAATTGGTGCTTTTAATACCCTATATATCTTTGCTCGAAATTTGGCATAGCGTGCTGAATTGTGTCTATAATAAGGTGTGCCAAGTTTCATGAAAATCGGTTCAGATGTATATAAAGCTCCCATATATATATATATATATATATATATAGTCGCCCGATTTTAGGTAAATGGTGCACCAAAGTCTTTGAAAATCATTCCATTTGCACGAAATTTGTCATAGCGTACTGAATTAAGTTTAGAATGACGTGAGCTAAATTTCGTGAAAATCGGTTCAGATTTAAATGTAGCTCCCATATATATTTTCGTCCAGTTTTATGTAATTGGTGCATCGATAGGATACATCTGTTGAATATACCCAAAGTGGTGAAGGGTATCATATAGTCGGCCCAGTCCGACTTTACTACTTTCCTTACTGGTTAAACTTAGTTTTTCAATGACAATCCATAAACATGCATTTTTTTAGAGAATAGTTTTGAAGGACTATCAATAACCGAGTACTAGTAGTGTTTTCAAGAACTATCAATAAGCGTGAATTTTTATACCCTACACAACTATGTTGTCAGGGTATTATAGCTTTGTGCAGCCCCAAAAGTTTGTAACGCCGCGAAATATTGGTCCATTTGGAAATTTCGGACCGGTCAAAATTGACGACGCTTCTATCACAAATGTGTTTTTTTCGGAATAATTTTATTTTAGATGGAACATCACTCCTACAGGTCTACTCTTACAATGTTTTCTAATATTTCCAAGCTCAATCACGCCTATATGAATTGATTTTTCAAAATATATTTACGAGGTCTATCGGACCTACAATCGTGTAATTTATAGGTATATTTCCCTCCAATCGTTCCCAAACATTCTTTGCTTTAAACTTTTGATGTACCGAACTTGTTCATATATGTATGTTTAAATTGTTTACTTAAAACTCTTACTAAAGATATATACTTAGACACTCACTGTAAACTACTACAAATATCGAATGTTGAATGAAACAAACACACACACTTGAATGAAACAAACTCACGTACACACTCATACACTCTCACTTGATATTGGATTCACCATTTACGGTAAGGTTACATCAAATGAACATTGGCATAAAAACTATGTAACATGTTGTACATAGCAGAGAGTCTAGTATCGTATTGTCTAGTACCAGCTCCATGTAGGTTTTGTACCAGTTGACTTTTCTGGTAGTATGTATGTTTTCTTTCCAGTGCCATTGTTGTTAGTATCTCCCCAAAGTATACCATGGAAAATTCTAAACTATTTTGTATTATTATTCGGTTCACAACATATAGTGAGCGTAAAGTCGGTTTATATGGGGAGTAAGAAGGGAAGTTGTTGGTAGGTGAATATTTCTATTGACTTGTTTCTTTGTTTAAGCACGCACAACCCAATGGATGTATGTGGGGTTTTTATTTGTGTATGTAGTTACGAGATTAACGGAGCCAGTTCGGAAAACCTACTATATATCATACTGTTGGAGAAAAATTGGATGTGAAACTCGTGGAACATAGGACTATGAACAGTCGGAGACAAAATTCATTAAAAATTAAAATTTTTAGTTGTATGTTCTATGTACCAATATGTGGTTCTTAAATTTATTAATATATATATATATATATTAATGTTTTTTATACCGATGTGCAGTTTCTACAATTCCCAGTCTACTAGTAATACAAATAACGGCGTTATTTTCAACTTGACAGACTACACTCGTTGAGAAGTATTTTTCATTTTATTTTTTTAACACAGTCTTTCTTCTTAAATATTATTGCTGACTTTAGTGCTGCATCGAACAATATCTTTTGTTAGTTTGTATTATTAGTTTTGTGCACACAAATGACTTTGCTTATAGACATTTTTATACAGTGTCGTGTATGTATGTGATATGTATCCCATATACATAATAATCGTAGAAAAAATTCAATTGTATATGACTCGCCTAAGGCTCTGATTCCTTAAAAAAATATTATTTAAAAATCCACACCTAAGGCTCTGATAGTTCTTAAAAAAATATTATTTAAAAATCCACACCTAAGGCTCTGATAGTTCTTAAAAAAATATTATTTAAAAATCCACGCCTAAGGCTCTGATAGTTCTTAAAAAAATATTATTTAAAAATCCACGCCTAAGGCTCTGATAGTTCTTAAAAAAATATTATTTAAAAATCCACACCTAAGGCTCTGATAGTTCTTAATAAAATATTATTTAAAAATCCACACCTAAGGCTCTGATAGTTCTTAAAAAAATATTATTTAAAAATCCACACCTAAGGCTCTGATAGTTCTTAAAAAAATATTATTTAAAAATCCACGCATAAGGCTCTGATAGTTCTTAAAAAAATATTATTTAAAAATCCACGCCTAAGGCTCTGATAGTCCTTAAAAATATTATTTAAAAATCCACGCCTAAGGCTCTGATAGTCCTTAAAAAAATATTATTTAAAAATCCACGCCTAAGGCTCTGATAGTCCTTAAAAAAATATTATTTAAAAATCCACGCCTAAGGCTCTGATAGTCCTTAAAAAAATATTATTTAAAAATCCACGCCTAAGGCTCTGATAGTCCTTAAAAAAATATTATTTAAAAATCCACGCCTAAGGCTCTGATAGTCCTTAAAAAAATATTATTTAAAAATCCACGCCTAAGGCTCTGATAGTCCTTAAAAAAATATTATTTAAAAATCCACGCCTAAGGCTCTGATAGTCCTTAAAAAATATTATTTAAAAATCCACGCCTAAGGCTCTGATAGTCCCTAAAAAAATATTATTTAAAAATCCACGCCTAAGGCTCTGATAGTCCTTAAAAAAATATTATTTAAAAATCCACGCCTAAGGCTCTGATAGTCCTTAAAAATTATTATTTAAAAATCCACGCCTAAGGCTCTGATAGTCCTTAAAAAAATATTATTTAAAAATCCACGCCTAAGGCTCTGATAGTCCTTAAAAAATATTATTTAAAAATCCACGCCTAAGGCTCTGATAGTCGCTGAGAAAATTTCTTTAAAAAATCCACGCCTAAGGCTCTGATAGTCGCTGAGAAAATTTCTTTAAAACATCCACGCCTAAGGCTCTGATAGTCGTTAAAAATTATTATTTAAAAATCCACGCCTAAGGCTCTGATAGTCCTTAAAAAAATATTATTTAAAAATCCACGCCTAAGGCTCTGATAGTCCTTCAAAAAATATTATTTTAAAATCCACGCCTAAGGCTCTGATAGTCCTTAAAAAAATATTATTTAAAAATCCACGCTTAAGGTTCTGATAGTCCTTAAAAAATGTATTCTTTAAAAATCAACGCTAAATACTCTTTAAATATCCTCGGCTAAGGCTCTGATAGTCCTTAGAAGAATATTATTTAAAAATCCACGCCTAAGGCTCTGATAGTCCTTAAAAAATATTATTTAAAAATCCACGCCTAAGGTCTTGATATTCCTTGAAAAATTCATTTCAAAAAAATCTCTGATAGTCCTTGAAAAAAAATCTATTTATAATATGCAGGGCTAAGGCCCTGAAAATATTTAAAAAAATCCAAACCTAAAGCTATGATAGTCCTTGAAAAATATTCTTAAAAAATCAAAGCATGTAATTCCGATATTCCTTAAAAATATCCTTAACTGTATATGTTTATTGTATATTTATTAGGGTGGTTCAGGGGAATATTTCAAAATGATGTTACCATTGATGTTGGGTTGTACTAAAAATAAAATAACTATTGAAACTGAGGTGAGTGTTATCAACAGTTCTAGCCAAGTACCTAGTATTGAGGTCTTCCCCACCTAATATACATATGTTTATATATGTCAGTTCTATTGTATTTTACCACACACATATCCAGAGTAGACATGAACATTTGCCACAACGTAGAAAGTGCAAAGTAAAGAGAACACGAATTGTTTCCTATGTGTTCTTTTGGGCTTGGTATTTTTTTCGTTTTTTTTGTTTTTTTTTTTGTTGCATTTTCTTTCACATCTCAACTTCCTTATATAGGTGGTTACATAAAATATGTTCTCTTAAGTGTGTGTGTGTTGATGTTTGTAGGTGTGATTTGTTTTCTTATTTTCTTCCATTTGTTGTTCTTTTTTGTTTGTTTTTTTCTGGTTCAAATGCATTTCCGTGATTTAAAAATAAATATATATAGAATGGACCTTTTTGTTGCTGTATTCCACACACCTCCTAAGCTAAATAAACACGAAAATGAGCACATGAGTTGATATTTATATAAAGCAATTGCAATTTCATTAATTTGTATTATGATGATTATACATTTACTGGTGATAATCACTCTCGTGCATTCATGCGGAAGGTGGAGTGAATACAATTATTTCGATGGCGGGGTTCCATCAAAATAACCTTCAAACCAATGAGGCATAAATATGTTTATGATAATGGAAATAAATTGCAGAGATTGGAAAAAAAATAAAAGCATGTAGGTTTAACCGTAATTTCCAAAAGAGTGACCGTCCTGAATTAAAATTCCTTAGAAATGACTATTTAATTCAAGGACTGTCAGAGACTTAGGCGTGGATTTTTAAGAAATTTTTTTCTAAGGGTTACAAGAGCCTTAGGCGTAGATTTTTAAAGAATATTTTCTCAAGGACTATCAGAGCCTTAGGCGTGGATTTTTAAAGAATATTTTCTCAAGGACTATCAGAGCCTTAGGCGTGGATTTTTAAAGAATATTTTCTCAAGGACTATCAGAGCCTTAGGCGTGGATTTTTAAAGAATATTTTCTCAAGGACTATCAGAGCCTTAGGCGTGGATTTTTAAAGAATATTTTCTCAAGGACTATCAGAGCCTTAGGCGTGGATTTTTAAAGAATATTTTCTCAAGGACTATCAGAGCCTTAGGCGTGGATTTTTAAAGAATATTTTCTCAAGGACTATCAGAGCCTTAGGCGTGGATTTTTAAAGAATATTTTCTCAAGGACTATCAGAGCCTTAGGCGTGGATTTTTAAAGAATATTTTTTCAAGCGCCATCAGAGCCTTAGGCGTGGATTTTTAAAGAATATTTTTCAAGGACTATCAGAGCCTTAGGCAAATCGTATGAACTACATTTTTTCTGAATATTTGGAAGTCAAAAAATCTCATCTTGTGGCTTTTAGTTTAACAACAGAGGACTAAAAACACCAGAGAACGATGATATGATTTACAAAAAATATTCCTCATGCGATACAATGATATAAAGGGGTTTCTTCATTATAACATTGACCCATGGTGATTTTGTGCTTATGGATTCTTATTATACACGCCAATTGTTTTTAACCCCATGAAGATTTTTCCACCTCCGCATACGATGATCGATTTTGTGTCACAGTGTTAATAGTTATATTTGTTTCTCTTTTCTAGCTAGTGGTTGGTTAACAATTGGTTGTGCTGGCAGTATTTTAAATCGAGATATGATTAACAGCAGGACACTGTATGCAGACAATTGAGGAAAACGTTGGTGTTTTGTAAGTTTAATAATATTTGTATATTTCGTAAGTCCGACGAAGAATATTCGAAATTTATTGAAAAAGTAGTACATTTTATACACGTCACTGGTGATCATAATGTTGTAACTGAACAAGATTGTGATAAAGATGGCTTCTGCATAGATCCATATCAACGGCTATTTATCGAACAGTCATGGGTGCATGATGATTTCTTTGTTACAAAGAAAAGAAAAATTTACAGTGATATTGCCTTGGTGAAAACAACAAAAGATATCAAATATTCATATTCCGTGGAACCAATATGTTTGTCTGTGGTTATGCCGAAATTACAGCCACCGACAAATGGCACGAGATTGACAGTGGCCGGTTGGGGTAGTACAGCAACGGGTAATGCATTCATAAATAAAAAATCATAATATGTCATATAAAACATTTCCTTCTCCATATTTTTTTAGCAAATTACACCGATGAGAAACGCATTGTGGATGTAGTGTATTTGGATGATGACAAATGTCGAATTCGTCAGGAATTATCCCACATGTGTGTTGGCGGTGAAATGGGCAAGGATAGTTGTAATGGTGATTCCGGTGGTTCTTTGGCTCGTCGCACCCAAAACGGTTGGGTTCTGGAGGGTATTGTTTTGCATATAGCTCAAGTTGTGGCAAAGGTAAAATGGATAAGTGAGCTAAATATTTTAAATTATTAAAATTAACTTTAAAAACATTTTGTATATCATTACTTATAGTGTGTAATATTTGGGATGGTTTATATTTGAAATATTTTACCAAACCAAGAGTGCAATACAAGATAATCCAATAAAGTTGATATGCTCATTAAAGTGACCCTCTAATATTATTTCTACTTTATCAAAATATTGGTTTTAGATCCCAATTTTGAGACAAATTTTAAATTTCTTTCCGTTTTGCTGCTGGTTGGTGTCCAGTCTTGCTGGTTGGTGTTCCATAAAAATTGAATATTGCAGGCTTATTCCCAATTTTTCAAATCGTAATATTTCTAGAAAACTTAAATGAAGTTCGTATATGCATATCGAAATATTTTTACCAAACCCACAAAAAACCTTAAACTGGGGTCTGTGGGGCAACGTCTTTTGGTATATACACGAGAAAAAGATTATTGAAATTCTCAAAATATCTCATAGTATCTTATAGTGTCAAAAATCCCCATATTGGGAAACCCATATTATGGGGCTACCCTTAATTGATCCATTGACCCACGTAATGTTAAAAGTTTTTAGAATGGTGTATTATATAGCACATTTATACAATGAGAAAACAAAATATAAAATTACATCCAAGTTGGTAGAAAAAAGTGTCCAGAATCCCTAGAATACCAAATACTGGGATACCGTTCTATGGGGCTACCCTGAACCTTTGGCCATTATTAATATTTTTGGTATGGATATGTGTAATACAATGAGAACCAGTTTGGTTGGAAAACTTGTGCAAAATCCCGTAAATACCGAATATTGGGGGTTACCGTTATATGGTGACTGCCCTAATACTTGGGTCAATCCTATATGTACTATACATTGAGAACCCAAAATACCAAATTGCAGCCAATTCGATTGGAAAACCTGCCCAAAATCCAAAAATATACCGAATTCTGGTGGGTACCGTTATATGGTAGCTACCCTTTTTTGGAGGGATATTTCCTATTCAACGAGGACCCAAAATACCAAATAACAACCAGTTCGGTTGGAAAATGTGTCCAAAGTACCGAATATTTTTGGGTAACATTATATGTGGGTTACACTGAAACTTCAGACAATATTAATAATTTTTGGTACGAAGATGCGCTATACCATGAGAACCAAAAATGCCAAATTACGGCCAATTTGATTGGAAAAATCACCAAAATACCGAATATTGAGGGGCTACCCTTTTGACCTACTCCAAAACGTGGACCTACTTATATATCATTTGTACTAGCATTGTCCGCGCAAAATTTTAGAGCTCTATCTTTAATATTGTGATCTCTATCGTGATTTAAACTGACGGACATGCGTAAATCGACATGGCGTCTCGGTAAATATTTCGAGGTGTTGCAAACGGAATGACAAAATTAATATACACTCCACCTTATGGTGCTGTCGTTATTGGCCAGTTTTAAGAAATATTTGATATGTAATTCTATCGACATTAAAATATCGCAGGCAGTCTTAAAATATCAAATGCAAAATTTACTAAAATTTCGAAAATTTATTGGATGATTCAACTTTGTGCATTTAAATGCACCCACATCTCTATATATAAACTTATAAAAAAATGCGTTGATATCGTAACCACATTAAGAAGTGCACGTCGTAGCATGTCGTCACAATCTGAGAATAACTTGACGTGTTTCTTTAATTCAAGGCAACAAAACAACCAAACAAACACGTGTAGGAACAATGACAATTTCGCCATTAACATTAATATTAAAAAACAAAAAACATCTCATTCATGAAATCCCGCACGAAAAATTTAGCTTTAAAACAAACGCCACTTTGGTTTATCAGTGTTTAAAGCATCTTAGAACAAGTTCCTTCCTATGGTGCAGGCTCGCTCATTGAATAATTGGGAGGAGGGCATCTGCCTTACGGTTCGGCATATGTGATTATGACGTATTTGTTTGTTTTATACATTATTTCATGAATCATTTTAATCGTATATAGTATCTGAAAACTTGTTAGCTGAAGAAGAGAAAATACTTGTTTCATTTCTTAGCAATTACCCCGTATTCAAATGGCCGCAAACGATTTTCATCACATCAGTAAATTATTTACCGATATTGATTGATGTATCTCTCAATAGTTGCTTTTGTGGTGTTTTCTCATTTGATATTGAATTTCTTCTTATTGCGCCCACATGCACGAGCTTGTCTTCTAAAGCTGAGTTTAAATAAAAACAAGTAAAATTTTGTATAAACGGTCTGGTTTAATTTGTTATACCCTACACCATGATTAAATGCTTATAATTTGAAATAAGTCGAGACATTTAATTGTTTTTTTTTAATCCACGCCTATAGCTCTGATAGTCTATGAAAAATGACATTTAAAAAATCCACGCCTATACCTCTGATAGTCTATGAAAAATGACATTTAAAAAATCCACGCCTATACCTCTGATAGTCTATGAAAAATGATATTTAAAAAATCCACGCCTATACCTCTGATAGTCTATGAAAAATGACATTTAAAAAATCCACGCCTATACCTCTGATAGTCTATGAAAAATGATATTTAAAAAATCCACGCCTATAGCTCTGACAGTCTACGAAAAATGATATTTAAAAAATCCACGCCTATAGCTCTGATAGTCTACGAAAAATGACATTCAAAAAATCCACGCCTATAGCTCTGATAGTCTATGAAAAATTACCTTTAAAAAATCCACGTCTATAGCTCTGATAGTCTACGAAAAATGGCATTCAAAAAATCCACGCCTATAGCTCTGATAGTCTATGAAAAATTACCTTTAAAAAATCCACGCCTATAGCTCTGATAGTCTACGAAAAATGGCATTCAAAAAATCCACGCCTCTGATAGTCTATGAAAAATTACATTTAAAAAATCCACGCCTATAGCTCTGATAGTCTACGAAAAATGACATTTAAAAAATCCACGCCTATGGCGCTGATAGTCTATGAAAAATGACATTTAAAAAATCCACGCCTATGGCGCTGATAGTCTACGAAAAATGACATTCAAAAAATCCACGCCTATGGCTCTGATAGTCTACGAAAAATGGCATTCAAAAAATCCACGCCTATGGCTCTGATAGTCTATGAAAAATGACATTTAAAAAATCCACGCCTATAGCTCTGATAGTCTATGAAAAATGACATTTAAAAAATCCACGCCTATAGCTCTGATAGTCTATGAAAAATGACATTTAAAAAATCCACGCCTATAGCTCTGATAGTCTATGAAAAATGACATTTAAAAAATCCACGCCTATAGCTCTGATAGTCTATGAAAAATGACATTTAAAAAATCCACGCCTATAGCTCTGATAGTCTATGAAAAATGACATTTAAAAAATCCACGCCTATGACTGTTTTAAAATATCGTATTGCTCCCAAAAATCGTATTGTCCTCAACATACTTGTGTAGGGTATGGTCATTATACGGAAAGCAAGAGAAAAAACTTAGTAACTTGTTTTACAAATCGCGGTGCTACACATTAAATAATAACAACAATTATTACGATGACTGGTATCCATTCATCTATGCACTGGAGAACAAGTAAAGAAATAAAAAAGCAAAATGATGAAAAGTTCTCAACTAAAGTGAAAACAAGACGCAAAACAAAACGCAAAGAAGCAAACAAAAACAATTCTGTAGAATGCGGTTTCAATCTTTAGTTGAGCTCAACTGAACTGGGCAGTTGAGCTCGAGAGCCTGCTTTGGCCTCATAAAGCCGCGAAATTATTTCTCATATCAGTATGCGGCAATCAGCGGTGGAAAGTAAAACGTATAGCTGCTGTTAAAGAATTTGTTGTTCAGTGCGAGCACATAGAATATATAAATATGCATAAAAGGGGATTTTATTGGACGACTTTGTTGTCGTTTGTTTGCTTTGGAATCTGTTACCCGAATGTGGTCATCAATGGAGGTGGGTATTCCCCTTTTGGTTGGCAGTGATTTGTGTTAAAATAACAAGAAAAATTCCCCCACATTTACGCCCAGTTTCAAATATTTGC
>NW_026872880.1:0-13749 GCF_032173495.1 Musca vetustissima
TGCAATTTTGTTTTGCCTTGCGACAGCCAGTAATAATAATAACAAGAATCCGGTGACTGTCATAAAAGTGTGAATGTTTTGGGTGGGGGCGAGTGCTGGGGTTTTGAGGGGCAAATATTTGCAGACATCAGTTATGAGTTTTGTCTCCTAAATAACTAGTATTTTTGTTATGTTGTTGTTGTTTTTTGTTACTAACAGTTTGGTGAGCTCCAGCACCAACATTTGCATTGAACTGTCTTAAGGCTGTTGTCGTTGTGGTTGTTTTTGTTGATGCTAATACATATTTAGTGCGTGTGTTATTAAATGTAGTAAATGGTGCAGATAAACGATATCACCACGGCAACAGCATACCACGGTGTCAATGATGATGGATTTTTTATGCTTGATATTTTTGCTGGTATTCTTGTAATTGTTTTTTTTTTTGGCAAAAAATTGCATAAACTTGTTCGGTGGTTGCCAATGTTGTCACTAAATATTGAGAGTAATAGTCATTCTAGTCAAAGAAATAAATTCGACAAATTTAAACAACTGGATTTCGGTGGGGATTCTCAGAAGCGAACTTTTAATACCCATTACCATGAGGTGGACATTCAACTTGACTGAAATCCTAGAAATTCATCTGCCCCCAATGAGAACCTAAACAAGTAAAAAAGTGACCGTCGGTGTTGCCTATGGTGCCTATTTGTGGGGGAGGTACCAGAAGGAGCCGATCAATTAGTCCCATATTCGGAATTGATCTAGGCTTGAAAAAGACAGAGGTTGTGCGAAGTTTTGTTCAAAACGGACATTCAATTTACCTGATATTCGATTTAAAAATATTTAATTTTTTATTTGTGGAGGAGGTACAACAAGGAGTGGACCAATGGGTCCCACCTTCGGACTTGATCTATGCTTGGTACATATAATGGGTTGTGAAAATTTTGGTTCAAATCGAACATTCCATTCGCATTATATTGGATTTATAAGTATTGAAAATATTTATCAATGGGGGGATGGATGGTACCAGATGGAGTGGACCAATGGGTTCCATCTTCGGTCTCGATCTTTGCTTGGTAAAGTTTGGTTGGTATCGGACATTCCATTCGCCTTCTATTGGATTTTTAAATATTGAAAATATTGACTATTTGTGGGGTAGGTACCAGTAGACCTATGGGTCTGATCTTCGGACTTGATCTAGGCTTGGTTAATATAAAAGGTTGTGACATGTTTTTTTTCAAATCGGACACTCCATTGGATTTATAAATATTGAACATTTTTATCATTTATGGGGGAGTTACTAGAAGTAGAGGACCAACGGGTCCCAAATTCGTACTTAATCTGAGCTTGGTGAAGATAATAGGTTGTGCAAAGTTTAGTTCAAATCGGACATTTCATTCGCTTGATATCGAATTTATAAATATTCAAAAGTATTGCCATTTGTGAGGGAGGTAGCAAAGGATAAGGCCGAGGGATTCTACCTTCAGACTTGATCTAGGTTTAACAAGCAAACAGGCAACGTTTGGACGCATTTGGTCCACAGAAACATGGGATCTAAAACCAATATTTTGTGGCACATTTTATCGCACTTCAAAAAGCGGAGGGAACTATACAAAAACGTGCTCCGATCTATCCAATGTTCAATATCAAACATCCTAGGAATGTATGCAAAGTTGTAAAAAATTCTAAGTTTTTTTTTTATTGAAAAATGTATTCCAATGATCACGGAATTATTGATCTGTCCTCGTATTTCGTATTGTGTGTGCTTTTCGAACATTATTTAATATAACTTCATTATTATGCGTCAGACATAGCCATCAAATTCTTGTAGCTTTTTTCCCAATATTTTTTTCTTCGTTCGCTATTCTCTCATTCGATATGTATTGCAACTATTCTCATATTTGTTATTATTGTATTCGAATTCGACGGTTTTAGTATTTCGAAGCCCCACCAAAGTCCAATGAAGTCTGCGTTTTAAGGTTCCTTTATGGAATGTTCGGTTTTGTCGTATTCTGCTTTCGAAAAAAAAACGAACTACTATTCTTCTTCCACTACTGTGGTGTATCTTTATTACATTGGTGAGTGAGTGTGTGCGTCTGTCTGTTTGCTTCGATTTGTAGTTTAGTATTTTGATGGGCAGGGGAGGGGGACAATTGTGTTATAGCGTTTCCTCTTCTTTCCGTTTTCCGCATGTGTGTGGTTTTGTTGTTTCACGTTCATGTTGTTGGGCATGTCTGAGCCTGTTCGCTGTTCATTCTGTATATACCAACAAAACCTATTCGCTCGGTGCACCGTTTTATATTCGTGTTGTGAGTGTGCATTGGAAAGAAATCCAAAAGAAGAACAAAAAAACATCAACAACAACAAAAAAAAAAACTCTACCAAAACAATCAATACAAAAACAACATAAAATGCAAGGCAGAGACAAGGAAATTATGCGCCTTGGCAATATTTTTGCTTCGTTTTGCAGCTGCTTCATTCATAAGTATGTTCGTACGTACGTATGTATGTATATGAATGTTATATGTAAGTAAACAACGTAGTCTATCAGGACGATGATGACGAGAGCTCGTTCCTTAGCTCATTTCTTGCTGCATGTCTTCACAACTGTCTGCTGTGTTGTTTGCACTGCCAAATCCTTTTTGCTCTATGCATATCCTCGGTGTTGGCTCGTTCTATGGCTTTTTTTATTATGGTAGGATACATGTTTGCTGTGTGTGTGTGTGTGCGTGTTTGTGTTTTAGGTTTCATATTGGGGAGTTTTTCGTTGCTTCCGCTTTGCTTCAAATCCTGCTGCCAACCAGTCAAACTAATCCTGATGCAAGCAAAGTAGACGAGTTTGTATTTTTTTATTTATTAATTATTAAATAAAACCCTCGAAATTACACAAAGGACTAAAGCAACAACGACAACCATAGCTCAGACACAAGATAACAAGACAATCTGCAACTGTAAGACAACACCTTTGGAAATTCGATCGTTGTTGTTTTCGGTGAATGATGTTTTTGCATTTTGAATTTGCTTAGAAAGTTGTGGCTGTTGGTTTTGTTGTCGCTGCCGTTGTTGTTGTTATCATGCAATAATTAGTTGTGAAGCACGCGCTGCAGCGGAACTACTAAACTGGAATTTCTTTCCTTGGGCTAATCTACCGTTTTGTCTTCTTGTAAGCCACATGTTCTCCGTTAAAGCTGTCCTTGTTTATTTTTTGTTGTTGTTTTTATTATTTTTATGAAATTACACACTTAGCGGCAGAAGGTAATTTTCAAGGCTTAAATGTAAGCAAAAAAATGTTCATTCACAATATTGCCAGATCGATTTTATTTTATGCCCATGTTCTGTTTTTCGCTTTCGAGAAATTTGTTTATTCGATTTGTAAAAAAACTATAGGGGAGCTATATTAAAATATGGACCTTTATCGAAAATTTTCTGCAAAAACAACATGAATGCCAAATAAAAACTACTTCGGTGATAATATGTGGTTAAAACCTACAAAATTCCGAAAATAATGTCAGAGAAAGGTTTCGCTAGATAGTAGATATTAGATAGGGAAATATGTCAGAGAAAGGTTTTTGATCATTTTCTGCAATTTACTGTCGTTTTGAAAAAGCGCTTCAACAATCTACAGCAACACGTGAATGTGGCAACATTGCATTGAACCATTTGATGATGTCATAAACAAAAAACGAATAAAAGCGACCAAACTGTTTTATTGTCTACTCCGAACAAATGAAGCGAGCCAAATCAAAATAAGTTTATATTCTACAGGATAACAAAAACAAATGGTCTATCGAGGAAGATATAAACAAGAAAAATTATATCAGTTATATGGCGCCCTTGCACTGAAGCCATCCATCGATTTGCTTGTTCGGGTATTCGTTCATTTTTATGCAATGTTTCATTTAGCGTACACATGTTATCTGGTGCGAATGTGGATGGGACCTATGGGGATGGAGAATGATAAGGTTGGAAAACATTAGCTAGGACAAGGGCTCGAAAAAAAGTTTAGAACATACAGAAAAAGAAATAGAGGTTTTATATAGTGGTTATGTCGAAACATGCAACTATGTATATTGAAAATGTTCCGTGAAGTATTTGTTTATGTGTCAAATTACATGCTCATCGGTTGGAAAATTAGGGATAATTTTTGATATTTTTTGTTGGGACAAAATACTACTCATTAGACACCAAAAATATCAAAAAATAGTTTATTCGATTGCAAATTTTTGATAGAATTCGGTTTTTTTATTTTTTCCCAAAAAGGAACTAATTATGTGGTAGTTTTGAGAATTTTGAGCACATTTTTTAACCAAATTGGTTATAATTCAAATTTAATTAATGTATGCCATAGTTTTAAGACCATAATATATAAAAAATACGATTTAATGCTATATTGATTTTAAATAATGTCAAGAAATGAAATATTTAGTATTTTTATATATTTGATTCGCCATATTGGATTAATTTGTAATTAAAGAAAAGTCCTTATTTTGGATGGCGGGCATGATAACTCCTCACTGCAACATCAGAATCCGACGGTGTTAGAAAGGGTACATGACTGGCTTTCGAATGAACTAGGATTATTGGCTTCGCTCAAAAATTAACAAAATGGCGGAACATTGAAAAATTGTTTTTGGGAAATTCGGCTATTTTTCACAACAAACTATGTTAAACCAGTGAGCGGAGCAGTATAGTCGGACGGGGCCGACCATATGATACTCTACACAACTATCACAAAAAGGAAAATTTTTTTGGTGGTTCTATATTCTGAGCCTGGGCCATATTTCGTTATATTTGTACTCTTTTTACCGATTATAGATCAACAACTCTACGTGCTAACCCTGTCGTATTTTCCTTTTTTCTTGAAGTGATGTTTACGCCATAAAATAAAAAATTGGTCACTTAGGTTTTGGTTGATTTGACCCTCGGAATATTGACCGGTCATCAGTATTTGATCATATCCCCTTCACCTTGTAAAATATGTGATGTTCTTCATATAATAATTGCTTCTATAGCGACTAGAAAATATGACAAAATTAATGTTTTCGGTTCAATACACCCCCTGAATGAAATCTCAACTTCACCGAAAACTATAGGCGTCGTCCTTGACCATAACTGGAACCTCATGTACAATTTCAAAGCGATCAGCGCGACATTTCCGTCCTCTAATGGAGTAATAGTAATACAATGCACATAGTCACCTTTACCGAATTACGTATAACTCCCACATCAGAGTACATACAGCCATATAATTGGTATCAATTTGAAGGTCAACAATTCCTCTTGGTTATATGTCCTCGGTTATATGTCCTTCAGGAGCAAGTATATACACCCCAGAATAAAAATTTTGTAATTTTTCACACATAAGTCAGGGTCCATTTGACCCGCTAAATATTGACCGATCTTGATCAAAACAGGCATGCTTATTTTTTGGCCCGATCCCCTTCTCCATGTCAAATTTCACGATGTTCGGACCATAATTGCGGACTCCGGAGCGATCAGAAAAACCGACAAAAATTAAGTATTTGGTCCATTTCATCCCCTAAATATTAACCGATCTTTACCAAAAACAATAGGGGTCTTCATTGGCCAGAACCCATCCTACATGCAAAATTTCGTGAAGATTGGTCTATAACTGTGGCCTGTATCGTGTTTACAAATTATAATGGACAGACGGACGGACGGACACACATGTCTAGATCAACTCAGCTACTCGAGACATGACGATCGGTATACCTAACGGTGGGCCTAGGACCAATATTTCGCGGCGTTACAAACCCCTGGGGCTGCACAAAGCTATAATACCCTGACAACATAGTTGTGTAGGGTATAAAAATAAGGAAGCTCTTCACCGATTGACTTTATCCTAGTTCATACGAGAGCTATACACTCCCAGAGAAACGTGTCTAAATTTGGAACCGATTGGATTATTAGTTTTTGAGTTATCGTGTCAGCCATTCGTAATGCACTGTTTCGAGAAAAATGCATTTAAAGTTTGAGAAACCCGTTACTTGTTGCTAGCACCATTAGAGTAGGTTCGAATTGAATAAAAAAAATTGACACCGAGAATAGGGGTCCCCTTAATTAAACTTAAAAAAATAACCGTCGTTTTCGGTTCACCCTATTATAGTTTTACTTATTTCTTGCAGAATCGTAATCTGGGTCCTCGAAACCCTTATATCTTATATTTATTTATTTTATAAACCCACTGCTCTAATTTTGACCAAAAAATTGGATAGTGTACCGATAGGAAACCGAGAGACCTATATTGAAATTTTCTATCCACCAAGGACTGATATTTTTGATTGGAAGATATGCCACTCGTTGGAAACCCGAATGTGGGGAGTATCTTTTAATGGGGCAAAATGACCTACTCCTACTCCATATCCTATGGGGGCTCCTAGGAGAAAACTCATGTTATGATGGGTCCTTGAGCATACCGAAAAATACATGAAAAAACCAGTGAGCGGAGCAGTATAGTCGGACGGGGCCGACCATACGATACCCTACACAACTACCACGAACTCTAACTTTCTGAGGATGTTTATTCCGAGTCTGAGTAGTATTTCGTGATATTTGCCCCCTCTTGTCCGATTAGAGGTCAACAACACCTCTTTCTTACTTTTTTCGAATATTCAGTACAGTCCTTCCAATTACTTGTCCAGATTACCTTCACGGTGGGTTGTGTTGTGATTTTCGGATTATACTCTACTCGAAAACACACAAAAAATTATGTTTTCCGTCCATTTCATCCCAAAATTTTATCCTGATCATCACCGAAAATTGTAGGCGTTGTTCTTGACTATAACTGGAACTTCATGAAAAACTTCAAAACCATCAGCGCGATATTTCTCCCTCTAATGTGGTAATGGGTTACAAAATAATATCTGAATACGTAAGCACCTGTAAATATTTGACTGTAACTCCCACATCTGAGTAGATACATCACTATATTTGGTATCAATTTAAAGGCCAACCACTCCTCTTGGATATGCTATCAACTCCTGGGGTCAACATCCTCCAGGAGTAAATATATATGCCATAGAATACAAATTTTGTCATTTTTCACACAAAAGTCAGGGTCCATTTGACCCGCTAAATATTGACCGATCTTTATCAAAACATGCATGCTTATTCTCTGGCCCGATCTCCTTCTCCATGCAAAAATTCGCGGTGTTTGGGCCATAATTGCGGCCTCTGGAGCGAGCAGAAAAACCGACAAAAATTTAGTATTTGGTCCATTTCATCCCCTAAATATTAACCGAACTTTTCCAAAAACAATAGGGGTCTTCATTGACCAGAACCCATCCTACATCCTCGTGAAGATTGGTCCATAACTGTGGTCTGTATCGTGTTTACAAATTATAATGGACAGACGGACGGACGGACGGACGGACACACATGTCTAGATCGACTCAGCTAGTCGAGATATGACGATCGGTATACTTAAAGGTGGGTCTAGGACCAATATTTCGCGGCGTTACAAACATTTGGGGCTGCATAAAGCTATAATACCCTGAGAACATAGTTGTGTAGGGTATAAATATATGATTCAAATTCTCAACATATCGAATAGTGGGGCTACCACTATATATGGGGCTATAAAAAGAACTAAAATAAATATTGATATTTTTGGTAGTGAGCGTTGACAATGAGAATAATAAATCGGTTGAAAAACGTGTCCAAATACCTAAAATACCGAGTATTAGAGAACCCTGGCTACCCTGAAACTGGGATCAATATTAATAATTTTTGGTACGCATATGTGTTATTCAATGATAACAAAAAAAAACCGAATATTGGGTGGTACCGTTATATGGTGGATACTCTCAAAATAGGGTCAATCATAATAATTTTGGCAATGAACATGTGCTATTCAATAGGAACTCAAAATGCCAAATTACAACCAATTCTGTTGGAAAACTTGTCTAAAATCCCCAAAATACTAAGTATTGGGGAGTACCGTTATAAGGGGGTACCCTGAATATTAAAAAATGTTTAGTATTAAAAATGTTCAATATTAAAAATGTTTAGTACGGAGATGTGCTATACCATGATAACTCTAAATGTCAAATTACAGCCTATTCGTATAGAAAACTTGTCTAAAATCCCCAAAATACCGAATATTTGTGAATTACTTTGTGAGGTCTCCGGTGAATATTTCGAGGTTTTGCAAACGGAATGAACAATTTTAGATACACTTCACATTATGGTGAAGGGTATAAAATTTGTTTAATACATATTATACTTAGTTTGCAAAGGTATATGGTCATAATGAATTGGTTAGATTACATCATCCCCGAACTTTGTTCACCTACCTCGTTTATGCTCTTGTGGCTATACTTTCTGTTTCGATGACGAACAAAAATCAATTGTTTTTTTTTCTGTTGCTTTTTTTCTGTTGTTATAAACTTTTGGATTGAACATCTGTTTTGATGTGTGATGAGCCCAATGAGTCTTTGTTTGATCAACATGCGATAGCCCATCTTCATCTCCATCAAATAAAAACATAAACAAACTCATCACACACGTACATACACACATGCACAGAGCGCACTTTGCAAAATGTAACTTCTTTTCTTTGTGTGCCGTCGTCGTCGTCATCATCATTGCCAACAACATAATCGTCATCATCATGCCATGTCTTTTGTTATAAATTCTACGACGCTTTGTCTCCTTGGCCAGGCCATCATCAGTAGGTCGGCCGGTCGGTTGGTTGATTCGTCTGAATCATTCATTTCGGTTTTGTCTACCAATTTCCAATCCTGTTCTTCATCGTACTTTGACATAAACTTTCAGACATTGTCCAAGTCGTTTTCGTTGATACTCATATGAGGAATCCAATTTAACATTTACTATGTCTACTTGAGTGTGTGTGTGTGTGTATGTATCTTGTATGAGATTTCGAGGGGGTGCATGTGTTTGCAAACAATGTTATTGTTTTTATTGTCTCGCCGTCTTCTTCGTTTCCATCATCATTGCCATCGACGACATTGACGTGCTGTTGATTTTTGCTAAAAATATAAACCCCAGCCGTAACTCACATGCCACTTCAATAAACTGAAAAGGACTCATGTCATCGACATTTATACGAAAATAAACATTTGTTGTTCTATAAATACAGATATAAATAACAAGTGTCCATACAACAGTGTCCTGTTAAATTGAATATTTATTTCAAGGAAATTTTATGGTATTCAATTCTTGTTGTAAAATATTTATAAAAAATTGATTGTTACTTTCAAAGTTTCATAGATCAAAAAATATCTCAGATTGTATTACTATTTATTTAGTTTTTTGTAGTAAAGATATTAAATAAAATCTAGCTGAATTACAAAATATTTATGTTAATTACAAAAAAAAAAAAAAAAAAAAAAAAATCAATCGAAATAACATAGCCATACAACTATATTTGTTAATATTCTTTAATTTAATTTTCAAATATTGATTTAAAATTACTGGAAATAATAAATTTCCTTGGACAAGAAAAAAGGTTTAATTTAATTTGGAAAATGTTCCATTCCAATTGCAAAAGGTTTCATTCCATTTTTAATAAGTTTTATTCCATTTGTAAAAGGATCACTCTAATTGGAAAAGGTTTCGTTTAATTTGCAAAAGGTTGCATTTCCATTTGACCTGCTAAATATTGACCGATCTTTATCAAAACAGGCATGCTTATTATTTGGCCCGATCCCCTCCATTACGTACAAATTCGTATCCTGTTTACAAATTATAATGGACAGACGGACGGATACACATGTCTAGATCGACTCAGCTAGTCGAGATATGACGATCGGTATACGGGGGTCTAGGACCAATATTTCGCGGCGTTACAAACTCTTGGGGCTGCACAAAGCTATAATATCCTGACAACATAGTTGTGCAGGGTATAAAACTTGATTATTACTTTCAAAATTTCATAGATCAATATGTCAAGAAATATCAAAGTTTGTATTACTACTTATTTAGTTTTATGTTGTAATGATATTAACTAAAATCACACTGATTTAAACAATATTTATGTTAATTACAAAAAAATCCATCAAATGTACATAACCATTGAACTATACTTTTTTCAAATGTTATTCAAAACATTTTAATTGCAATTCGAGAATTTCATTTTTAATTCGAAACCCCAATTTGCAATTCATAACATTTCACTTGTAATTCGAGTATGTAATTTGTAATTCACAACATTTCATTTGTAATTTTAAACTTTTCGTATGAAATTCAAATTCATTTGAAATTTAAAAAATTTCATTCGTAATTCGAATATTTCAATTTGAATTTCGTAGAGTTTCATTTGAAATTCAAAGAAATCCATTTGAAATTCAAAGAATCCAATTTGAAATTCATAACATTTCACTTGTAATTCATAAAATTTCAGTTGTAATTCATAACAATTCATTTCAAATTCATACATATTCCTTTTGTGTTACCAATAATATTTTTCGAATTTAAAATTAAATGTTATGAAAAACAAATGGAATGTTATGTATTTCAAATCAAATGTTAAAAATTTCAAATGGAATTATTTAAATTTCAAATGGAATTTTATGAATTCTAAACGCAAATACTTGAAATTTCAAATGGAAGTTTATGAATTTCAAATGGAATTCTATGAATTTCGAAAGGTATTCTAGGAATTACAAATGAAATTCTCGTATTACAGCTGATATGTTGTGAATTGCAAATGGAATTCTCGAATTGCAAATTATATGTTGTGAATTACAAATGGAAATCTCGAATTACATTTGATATATGTATACCTTTTTCAAATGTTATTCAAAACATTTTAATTGCAATTCGAGAATTTCATTTGTAATTCGAAAACCTAATTTGCAATTCATAACATTTCACTTGTAATTCGAGTATGTAATTTGTAATTCACAACATTTCATTTGTAATTTTAAACTTTTCGTATGAAATTCAAAAAATTACATTTGAAATTTAAAAAATTTCATTCGTAATTCAAATATTTTAATTTGAATTTCGTAGAGTTTCATTTGAAATTCAAAGAAATCCATTCGAAATTCAAAGAATCCAATTTGAAATTCTTAACATTTCACTTGTAATTAATAAAATTTCACTTGTAATTCATAACAATTCATTTCAAATTCATACATATTCCTTTTGTGTTACCAATAATATTTTTCGAATTTAAAATTAAATGTTATGAAATACAAATGGAATGTTATGTATTTCAAATCAAATGTTAAGAATTTAAAATGAAATTATTTAAATTTCAAATGGAAATATTTCACTTTGAATTTCGTAGAGTTTCATTTGAAATTCAAAGAAATCCATTTGAAATTCAAAGAATCCAATTTGAAATTCATAAAATTTCACTTGTAATTCATAACAATTAATTTCAAATTCATACATATTCCTTTTGTGTTACCAATAATATTTTTCGAATTTAAAATTAAATGTTATGAAAAACAAATGGAATGTTATGTATTTTAAATCAAATGTTAAGAATTTCAAATGAAATTATTTAAATTTCAGATGGAATTTTATTTATTTCAAGCGGAATTATATGAATTCCAAACACAAATGGAAATCTCGAATTACATTTGATATGTTTTGAATAACATGTGAAATTAATTTGATTTAATTTTTAAATATTGATTTAAAATTAGTAGAAATAATATTTTTTTGGACAAGAAAAAAAGTTTCATTTAATTTGTAAAAGGTTTCATGTAATCTGGAAATTCTATATTTGTTATGGAATCGACCGATTTGTGCAATCTGGACCGATTTGAAGAAAATTTAATACATGGTCTTCTAGACTATATTTTGGTCATTTGCAGATTTTCGTATCAACCGGACGAAATCACCCATTATGTTAGGCTGATTTCGTCCGGTTGATATTAATTATTTACACGACATTCTTCAGTAACCGACCTCAATCAAACTTTATGAATGCTATTCTATATTGGAGTTATATCTGACCGATTTGTATACCCTCAGCCTTATGGCTAATTAGAATATATACACTTTGCTACAGCAAAAATGTGCCTCATCGAGATATTCGTTTTATATTCCATGTTTCAAAGATGGAACAAGTTAGAAGATGGGGAATATCGGTCCACTCCTTCTAGCACGTCCCACACAATATTGTCAAATAGTCATCGAAAATGTCGATAAAATCGGAGAAATTATTGAAGTTGGCCGGCATGTGAGCAGTCGTAACATCGCTCAGGAGGTAGAAATTGACAATAAAACTGTTTAAACCATTTCCACAAAGCTGGATTCAAACAGAAACAAATAGAATGGATCGAATTTTCATCTGCGAAGCCTTGCCCAAACGGAATGAGATAGACCCATTTCTTAATCGGACGATAACCCTCTGTGAAAACGATCATGGACAGAGAGCGGTGAAGCACGTCAAACGGTGGCCAAACCAAGACTAACGACCAGGAAGGTTCTGATATGCATTTGGTGGGACTGGAAATGAATTATTTTTTATGAGTTGCTTCCATAAGGCCAAACGATTAATTCTTCTTTCTACTGTCAACAACTGGACCGTTTGAAGATAGCAATTGACCAGAAACGGCCTGAATTGGCCAACAGGATAGGTGTCGTGTTCCATCAGGACAACGTTAGGCCACACACTTCTACAGTGATTCGCCAGAAACTTCGGGAGCTTGGTTGGGAAGTTTTAATGCATCCGCCATACAGACAACCGATTATCATCTTTTTCTTGCATTGCAATGTCTTTAAAGATAAAAAAATTGGTATCTAGGGAGGATTGTGAAAATCAACTACTACACCTTTTTCACATGTTATTCAAAACATTTCAAATGTAATTCGAGAATTCCATTTGTTATTCATAACATACAATTTGCAATTCGAGAATTCCATTTGCAATTCATAACATTTCAGTTGTAATTCGAGAATTTCATTTGTAATTCATAGAACACCTTTCGAAATTCGCAGAATTCCATTTGAAATTCACAGAATTTCATTTGAAATTCGTAAAATTCCATTGGAAATTACTAAAATTCCATTTGAAATTCATAAAATTCCATCCAACTTTCAAATAAATTCAATTCGTAATATTTGATTTGAAATTAATAACATTTCATTTTAAATTGGAAAAATGTTATGAGAAACACCCAAAATATGTGTAACACATTAAGGTGGATAATAATGTATGTACATATTAATTTTATATACTTTATACTTTTTTGCATCATGAACTTCAATGTATGTATTTAAATTTAATTTATATAGATTATTGGCAGACCTTGATGTTGATTTTTATTCATTCTTTTAAAAACCGCATATATATATCTTTTATGAATTTGTCATGTATATATGTATATATATATATATATATATATATATATATATGTTAGTTTGTTTTTTAATACTATTTTTCACTACATAAAAAAATCTACCCCACTTATTGTTCAATTTATTTATTTTATTCGAATTTGAAATAAAATTTTAAGAGTTTGAAATGAATTTTTACGAATTACAACTGAAATATTATGATTTACAAGTAAAATTTTATGAATTTCAAATTGAATTCATTGAATTTCAAATAAAAATATACAAATTACAAATGAAATTCTTAAAAATTCAAATGGAATTTTTTGAATTACATATGAAAAGTTTAAAATTACAAATGAATTGTTGTGAATTGCCGATTAAATACTCGAATTACAACTGAAATGTTATGAATTGCAAATTGAATTTTCGAATTACAAATGAAATTCTCGAATTGCAATTGAAATGTTTGGAATAACATTTGAAAAAGGTGTAGAG
>NW_026872881.1:0-13886 GCF_032173495.1 Musca vetustissima
ACTTCATGTAAAATTTCAAAGTGATCAGCGCGACATTTCCGCCCTCTAGTGGGGTAAACAATATCATAACACATACACACCGTAAAATATTTAAGTATAATTCTCACATCCGATATAATTGGCATCAATTTAAAGGTCAAATACTCATATTGCATATACTATCAACTTATCGGGTCTGTGTGCTTCAGGAGTAAAAATATATGTCCCACAATACAAATTTTGTAATTTTTCACACAAAAGTCTGGGGCTATTTGGCCCACTAAATATTGCCCGATCTTTATGAAAACGGTCATTCTTATCTCATTCATTCTTTCTGTGTTCGGTCATAATTGTGATCTCTAGAACGACCAGAAAACAGACCAGAAAAATAAAGTTTTTGTCTACTGCATCCCCTAAAAAAGCAATAGAGGTCTTCTTTGGCCAGAACATATTATACATGCAAAATTTCGTGACGATTGGTCCATAACTTTGGCCTGTAAAGTGATTACAAATTTTAATGGACAGACGGACGGACACGCATGTCTATATCGACTCAGCTAGACGAGATATGACGATCAGCATACTTAAAGGTGGGTCTAAGACCAATATTTTGCGGCATTACAAACTCTTGGGGCTGCACAAAACTATAATACCCTGACAACATAGTTGTGTATGGTATAAAAACGTGTCCAAAATACCGAAGCGCGGGCAGTACCGTTATATGAGAACTTTTTCCAAGTTCATCAGCAGGAAGATTTGGTTCCTAATAAGAACATAAAAAAATACAATTTACAGTTAATTCCGTTGAAGAACGGTGTTCGAACTCCTCAAATTACTGAATTTTTGGGAGAACCGTTATATGGGGGCTAAGTTGACCCATATTGATATTTTTCGCTAGGAAAATTTAGTACTCAATGACAACCTAAAATATCATATAATACGTCAAAAAAACGAGTCGAAATCCTAAAAATACAGCAGATAATATAGCCCTCACATAACTATAGCAAATAAGTATAGTTATATGGGTGTTATAAATAAACGTGACCAGCTCGCAGACAAAAGACAACTATATGCAAAATTTCAGCGTCCACTCTCAATTCCTTAGAACAGAGGGCCGGACAGACGGACATGACTCGCCTTTCAAACTAATTCTACCGAGGCCTTCAAAAATTATACAGGCTTGAACAGAACAGATTTGAACCGAACGGAAATGACTCGCCTCTTACCCTAATTCTGCTGAGGTGAACTGAACATAACATGACCTAATATTTTAAAATTATGTTAAGTATGAATCAAATCGGATACTCCGTTGGCCCAGACACAGAAATAAAATACTGCACAATGGGCAGAATGTATATAATCCAGCGGAAAAGATCTTCCAAATAAGAAATGGGATTCTAAGACCGTAAAGGTAACTGTTGAAACGAAATTGCTGTTAAGGTTATAGAATATGACTACTGGTTATATATAGGTTTATATTATGAGGGGCTACTCTATATATTCCTGGCCTGGTTACACTAAGTGTTGCCAGGAACCATCTAACATTTCCTCACATATATATTTTATGCTAAATAATTTGAATTTCAGAACCTAGTGCTTAATAGTGCCTGAGAATATTATACTGGTTATATCACCAATCGGCTGCTCAGAATTTTGCGACCGTTTATAATTGTAATTTTGTATTTTGGTTTCGCATTGTATATCACATTTTCTTAGCATAAATTGTCAATTTTGATCCACTTTTTAGGGTATGTCCCATACAACGTTACACCCCTATTATAGTTTTTTGGGGGATTTTGGAGTTTTTCAACAGTTTTGCATTCTCATTGCGCTAAGAAATTATAAAAAGGAGGTCTCTAAAAAATGTTAATCATAATTAAGCTTGAAAGCTAATTTATAACTTTACAAATCTGTAATTTCAACGCACACTCTAATAAACGCGTATACATACCCGTATAGAAAACCCAAAAATTGAGTTTACTCTAGACTAAATTATGTAATTAAATAGTTTTCTAATTAAAGATGCCTAAAATTGCTGTCAGCTATGTTTGCCTAGCTAGGTTCGGCAAAATTGTTGTCCCATCATAAAAATTTCAGTTAATATTATTTTTATCCAGGAATGAGTATATGGAGAGTATATGGAGGGTAGTGACACTTGGTCACACAATAACAACACCAACAAATAATAAACATATTACAGGTAAACACAGACTAACATACTCACACACACATATACGGTAAGCTGTAAGCGGTATATAGCGCAAAGGAAAATTGCTTTCAGAGTTAATTAATATTTGATTATGAGTGTAAACTACAGTTACGGTTTTTAATTAAGAGCTTCAATGCGAAATGTAGAGAGTATGTCGTCAGGCCTGAAAATCATACACCTGAAATGTCCCTAGAACATTCGACATACATGCATACATATGTATGTTGTCATGTCACGTTGGTTGTATTGTGTTGTTCCACCGTTTGTAGTGTGCCATAATGAGAAAATATGTTTACACACACACACCGCCACCACCACCATCATGTTGCAACAAATTTGCACTCAAAATAGGGAAATTGGAAAAATAATTTTCACACCACAATTGTTAATAGAGTTGACAGCAGAAAACTCATTATGCCACCACACTGAGACGACACACGCACTCAAACATACCAAAAATATTGTGTAAACACTTTTGAAAATTACTAAAACTATTAAACGGCAAAGGGAGAGAGAGAGTGGGATTGAACGAATGAACACAAAAAAAATTTGTATAAACTAAAATAATATAACAACGGATAAATGGCAATTTCCACTTAGGAAAAAATTTAGAACAACATACAGTGGCTGTGTGGTATGTACATAAAGTGTTACGGGAAATTATCTATGAATTGGTGTTGCTCATTAAAATTCAGGCAAGGAAATTGTGGCAATTTGCAGATGTTTTCGTAATTTTAGGAGTGAGACATGGAGACGGGAAAGTGGTATGTAAACTATAATTTGATAAAATTATTTAATTATTTAAAGGGGTCTTCGATTATAATTATTGACTTTTATGTATCCCCAATTAATTATTGGCTTAAAAATCAAAACAATCAAATCGATTGCTGCAATATATATTATAAGTTAAATGTGAACATTTTACAATTTACAACATTTTAATTTATTCACTTTTTCATGCGCTCAAGCCACTTGTCGACGTCTTCACCTTCTTCAATTGAAACGCCTTCAAAACATGGTTCATGAAAGCTTCGGCAATATCTTTTTTTTCGGGTCTTTGAAAAAAATATTAGGTTGGGGAAAAATAAATCAATTATGACCAGTAAGGAAAGTAGTAAAGTCGGACTGGGCCCTTCACCACTTTGGGGATATTCTACATATGTATCTTTACAGATGTCGTCTTTTCGAAGGAACATTGATTTCATACTTTTTAAAAAGACTTTAACTTTGTTTTTCACGAAACTTAGCACACATCATTCTGGACCCAATTCAGTGCCCTATGCCAAATTTCGTGCAAATCGAAAGATATATAGGGACTTTGGGGACCCATTTACTTTAAATCGAACGAAAATATATATGGGAGCTATACCTAAATCTGAACCGATTTTCTCGAAACTTGGCACACATCGTTCTGCACCTAATTCAGTACTCTGTGCCAAATTTCATGCAAATTGAATGATATATAGGGACTTTGGTGCACCATTTACCTTAAATCGGACGAAACTATATATGGGAGCTATATCTAAATCTGAACCGATTTTTTCAATAGGGTTCGTCCTTGGGCCAAATAAGTGTCTTGTGCCAAATTTCATCCAAATCGGATTATAAATGCGACCTGTACTTTGTTTACAATTTAACATCTACAGACGGACGGACGGACGGACATGCATAAATCGACTCAGAAATTGATTCTATGCATATTCTCAAAAGGAACCATGTGTCTATCTCGTTTCCTCTTGCCTGTTACAAACATATGCACAAAGACATAATACCCTGTACCACAGTGTGGTGAAGGGTATAAAAATGGCGATAGAATCGGGAAAATAATCGAAGTTGACCGGCATGTTAGCAGTCGTAACCATTTACACAAAGCTGAATTCAAAAAGAGAAAAAGGTCGATGTTTGGGCGACACAACAATTAACACCAGAAAGACTGGAATTTTGTATATACCTATATTGCCTAAAATCGGTCAAAATGACCTCATTCTGAACGAATTTTTATTGTGTAAATAATTTTTTTAACTTATTTTTTAATATTTTTACATTATTTACAATCATAAAAAACTTTGTTATTATTTGTTTTTAAAATAAGAGCGCGGACAAAATGTTCGAAAAAGAGTAAGTGTTTACTCTAAGAGTGAAATCGGCTGGAAATATAAAATTTATTTCACCCGATTTGTGTGTTGGTTTGTGTTTCTAGAGTAGCAAACGGGTTTCGGTGTTATTGTACTGATCTGATCTTATGAGGAATTTACTTTATACAATAATAAAAGTAGTTTGATTATTTAATATTTCACAAGAGGTCAAAATGACCGATTTTAGGCAATATAGGTATAGCACATGTGAATACGGTAAACGGTTAGAGTTGGCCAACATGAGAGGTGTCGTGTTACACTATGACAACGCAAGGCCACACACATCTACATTGACTCGCCAGAAACTTCGGGAGCTTGATTGGGAAGTTTTAATGCATCCGCCATACAGTCCGGAAAATTTTAACAACGAGTAAAACACCAAAGCGAAGGTTTTAGTGTAGGCACATCCTCCTGCAGAGATGAAGAAGGGAGCCTGGTGACAGATACATACAGCGTGGTAAGGATCTGGAAGGAGCATTTTGAAAAGCGTCTGGTATCAAATAGTGGCGGTGAAGAAGATATTCCATAAGCAATAAGAGATGATGGTATAGAGTGTATACCACCTAGCCAAAATGAGGTCATAAAAGCAATTAATCGGCTTAAGAACAATAAGGCAGCAGGAGCCGATAGGTTGCAAACCGACCTATTTAAGACTGGTGGTCAAATGCTGGTCAGGAGCATGCACCAGCTGATTAATACAATTTGGCTAGAGGAATGTATGCCCAATGATTGGAACCTCAGTATCCTGTGTCCCGTGCACAAAAAAAGAGACAAGACGATATGTGCCAACTATAGAGGAATAAGCCTTCTTCCCATCGCATATAAAGTGCTATCCAGTGTGCTGTGTAAACGATTTAAGCCAATGGTCAATGACATCATCGGACCATACCAATGCGGCTTCAGACCTGGGAAATCCACCATTGACCAGATTTTTACTCTGCCCCAAATCCTGGAAAAGACCCACGAAAAACACATTGACATATTCCACCTATTTGTCGACTGTAAAACCGCATTTGACAGCTTTATCCGTTCAGAGGTGTTTAAAGCCGCGTCTACGTTCAGCATTCCGGCAAAATTAAAACGGCTATGTAGGACAGCTTTAAGTTGCACAAGGTCAGCATTTAAAGTCGGAAAGAACCTATCGGAGCTCTTCAATACCGAACGAGGATTCAGACAAGGTGACAGTTTGTCGTGTGATCTTTTTAACATCCTCTGGAAAAGAACATGCGAGACGCAAAGGTGAACAGAAATGGCACTCTGTACACCAAACAGCATACGTTACTCGCCTACTCGGACGACATCAACATAATGGGTCGAACATTGCGTGCGGTAACAGCCACCTTTGAACAAATTGAGAAGGAGTCTGCCAAGGTGGGTCTGGTAAACGGCGAGAAGACCAAGCTGATGTGTATCAACGCGCAAGACGTCCAGTAGACTCGGACCAACTGTGAAACTTGAAACTACAGCTTCGAGGTAGTCAAAGATTTCATATACCTTGGTACCGCCATAAATAAAACTAATGACATCAGTTTTGAAGTTCGGAGAAAGATAGTGTTGGCCAACAGATGCTACTACGGTCTGAGTAAGCAGTTTAGAAACAAGGCCAGCTCCCGCCAGACTAAACTCACACTTTACAAGACGCTGATACTACCCGTGCTGTTATATGGATCTGAAGCATGGGTACTTGCGCAAGCAGATGAGGGAGCTCTTGGGGTGTTTGAAAGAAAAATTCTCCGAAAGGTTTACGTAAGTAATACAGTGCGGCTTTGGCACCAAGCAATACCAGAAGGAGTGACCAATGGGTCCCATATTGAAAGTTTCCTTAAAATCGGATAGTCTTTTAATTAAATTAATTTTTAGCACAATTTTCACTATTTTGTGGGGGAACAATGGGTCATATCTTTAAAGTTTCGTTAAAATTGGATTGTCTTTTTAATTAAAATTAATGTTTAACACAATTTCGACCATTTTTTGGGGGAAGTACCAGAAGGAGTGGACCGATATACCCCATCTTCGAACTTAAACTAAGATTGGAAGAAATATTATGATGTGTAAAGTTTGAATGAAATCGATTATTCTCTTCCAGACAGAAGCAGAAGGCCTACGCCTTAATAATATTCTTTTTAATATCTACGCATACTATAGATAGTCTTGCAAAAAGAATATTCTTTAAAAACAAGTTAAGTTTATAGTAAACATTAAAAAATATTATTAAAACGTCTACGCTTATGATAGGCTTTGAAAAAAAAAATCGACGCTCATAATAGACCTTGAAACAATAGTTTGAAAAAAAACTGCGCTTAAGATAGGCCATTAACAATTGCTGTTTAAAAAATCTACGATTATGATGAACATTGACATAGAAAAATAGTCTTTAAAAATCTACCTTTATGATAGATATTACAAAATATATGCACGCATTTGATTCAGATCATTGTTCCAAAACAATATTAATTGGTTCTCATCACAAATTGTCATTTCCAAAATATAAGTTGGCCAAATATGTTTTGTTACACAATTAATCTTGTCATCAATTTAACTCCAGGTGGTCTTTAATTTTCAATAAAATTTCCAAAAGCTTTGATTTCCCATCAAATTATAACATTTTACAAAACATAACCACTGAATATTAATTAAATTTTCTATTATGTCAAAATTGACTCAATTCATGTCCAGTGCAGGCAGCATTATACATTTGACCACACATAATATGAAGTTTTGTAATGTAATACAGAAAAAAGTCATGTCGGAATCCATTAATTTTCTAATTTCTTAATACAAAATGTACACATTCATACATATCGTATGACGTTACAGAATTCCTTGTCCTATGTAAGGCTTTCTCCCCATCATTTTGTTGTGTGTGTGCATGTGTTTAATTTTTCAAATTCGTCTACTCTAAAAAAAGAAGAAATAAGAAAAATATGAAAAGAATGTTGTTCATTATGGAGAGCGAGTAGAAGTAGTTGGTAGGAACACCAGGATATTTGAACATATTTAGCATATGTTGCCAAAAACCTCGAAAGCAATATTTTTGCGGTATCAAATGCAATTTAATTTGCTGCAGTATTCTTTCATTTCTGTCTCTCTGTAGCTCAGAATACTGAATATTTCCGAGAGATGTTTGTTTTTGTTGGTAGTGGTGGCGTTGTTGTCGTTGATATTATGTTTGAGTGTGTGTTTGTTTTTTTTTGCACTTTACTATCAAAGGATAGAAGTAGAAGGGTTGTTAAATTCATAATACAAATCCGAGCTTACTGGCTTCGATAAATATTTTTTAAAAAATCTACGCTTTATCCACACTTTTGATAGGCCTTGAAAAAGATTCTGAAAAAATCTAGGCTTATGATAGGCCTGAAAAGAATATACTTTAAAAACTCAAAAAATCAACGTTTCTGGCTTTAACATGGCAAAGCCAAGGCTTATTTTGGTCCCTCTTTCATCTCAATTGTGAACACTGACCACCCCGCTGTGTCTCCAGGGGCAACTACTTTCAACACCCCTTGAAATAGTGAGCTGATATGTGCCGCGAGTTTACCCATTAGAACTATAAAACATGGGTTGATATGTCGGGTTAGTTGCCCATTCTCGGAAAACCCTTAGCAGCACCAGATTCAAGCATTTCGATATACACAAGACCACCAGGATTTCTCATGATCAAACATCGAGAAATCAAATTCATCATATTGTGATATACGGAAGGCATCCAGTGTTTTAGACGTTCAATCTATACGAGGAGCGAATATCGAATCGGACCATTACCTTGTGGCAGCCCAGATTCGCACCCATCTTAATGTAGCAGCAAAGGTGCGCTCTAACACAATACGGAAATT
Organism: Musca vetustissima; assembly: GCF_032173495.1. Taxonomy (NCBI): domain Eukaryota; kingdom Metazoa; phylum Arthropoda; class Insecta; order Diptera; family Muscidae; genus Musca; species Musca vetustissima. The sequence continues at coordinate 8,157 of NW_026872881.1, forward strand.
CGACGTCGAAAAGCTGCAAACACAACATATAGCAGAAGCCTACTCCGCTCAGCTTACCCATTTGCTTGACGAAGGCACTCCTTGTCCCTATAATAATATTGAAACACATTGGAAAAGAATTGCCCACTACAAACTACCGCAAAAGCAACACTTTGGTACCGAAAACACCATAAAGACATCCGTGGTACGATCAGGTGTGCAGACAGTAGAAACACGTAATGGAGAATTATCAGGAGAAAAGGAGAGAGGAGAAACGTGTTTTCAGAAAAAGAAGAAAGAACAAGTAAAACGTGAGCATTAGCAAATCGAGATGTACAGGAGTCTGAATGAAGTCCGGAAATGTTACCAACGAGTAAAAAACGAAATCAAAGACTTTGGTGCAGGCACAATCTCCTGTAGAAATGAAGAAGGAAACCTGGTGACAGATACAGAGAGCGTGTTAAGGATCTGGAAGGAGCAATTTGAACAGCTTCTGGTATCAAATAGTGGCGGTGAAGAAAACACATCAGAACCAATAAGAGATTATGGTGTAGATTGCATACCACGTGGTCAAGATGAGGCCATAAAAGCAATTAATCGGCTCAAGAACAATAAAGTAGCAGGAGCCGATGGGTTACCAGCCGAACTATTCAAGACTGGTGGTCAGATGCTGGTCAGGAGCGTTTAGGAATACAAGCCCAATGATTGGAACCTCAGCATCTTGTGTACCGTGCACAAAAAGGAGACAAGACGATATGTGCCAACTATAGAGGAATAAGTCTCCTTCCCATCGGAAACAAAGTGCTATTAACTGTCACAAGGTCAGCAGTTAAAGTCGGAAATGAGCTGTCGGAGCCCAGTCACCTTTGAATGAATTGAGACCAAGCTGATGGTATAAACGCTCAAGACGTGCAGTAGACTGGGATCAGTAGTGAACGATTATATATATATATATGAAATCTGGAGGAAAATAGTGTTGGCCAACAACTTCTATGGGCTAAGTAAGTCTCGCCAGACCAAACTCGCACTCTACAAGACGCTGATGCTACTAATGCTTGGATACTTGCTCAAGCAATAAGCAGCTATTGAAGTGTATGAGAGAAAAATTCTCCGGAAGATCTGAGTCGATGCGAATATCGTCGTCGAATGAACCATGAGCTATATCATCTATTCTCGGACATCGGCATGGTCAGACGAATCGAGCTGCAGGGACTACGTTGGCAAGGTCATGTTGTGAGAATGGATGAGGATTCATCCACTCAAAAGGCATATAAAAGCGAGATATGTGGTGGTTCACGCAATTACAAGACAACATCTCGGAACATGGTCTTTCAAATTGGATAATATGCGCACAAGACCGACGCGCTTTGAAATCTTTTTTTAAACTCGGCTAAAAAATCAACGCTTGTGCATGGCCTCGAAAAAAATATTCTTTTATAAAATCCACGTTCAAATAGGCCTTGAATAAATATAATTTTTTAATTCAGGCCTATATGGAGGCTTTGAAGAAAAGTCTTTAATCCAGGCTTCAAAAACATCTGGAAAAATATATTTTTCAATTCAGGCTTATATGAAGGCATTGAACATTTTTTAATCCACGCTTATACCCAAAACCATTTTTATTTTTAAATCCACTTAGTTTTTTAAATCAAATCTTATGGTAGCCCTTCAAAAAATATTCTTGAAAAAATAATGATAATTATAGGCATTCAAAAATATCCTTTAAAAAGCACGCTTATGCTAGGCTTTGAAAAAATATATTTTATATACGTTTGATATGCCTAAAAAATATTCCTTCAAAAATCCCGGCTTTGGCTACTTATTGTATAACCCCATTTCAGAAAATAGAGTTAGTGATATACGTTTCTGTGTTGGTTAGTTTTAACTCCCATAATAATATGCTACTTTCGAATGGTGTTGTATAACAGAGAATGCCCCTTTTTCGGTTCATGAATATAGAGGATTTGTTACATTGTGCACTATTCGTATTTCAAGATATTCGTTTGCATAGTTGTCTGTATTAAGGGAGAGAAACAGAGCGTAAGAGATTACCCACGATTGTTGGCAGAGTTAAAAGCATTGCATGCCCCACCATAAGAGGGCTGCTTTGGCTGAGTTTACTATCTACATTACTTCATAGCTAATATGTATGTAGTTGCGTAAGGAGTTAGCTGCTGCATATATTTTGCTCGTATTTGTGGTTTAGTTTAATTAAGTCGAATTAAGACTAATTGCAGAAACAGATGTGAATAAGAGATTGTGATTCTTTCCATTCTATAATTTTTTGTTTCAGATTTCTTTTTTGCTTCTGGATATATGCAACACAGCCAATATGCCAAATGCTTTTAACAAACACAGGAGTAAGCACATACACGCCTTAATAAAGCTGCAGTTTTTTTAAAAAATAATGTGATGGCCCTTGAAAAAAATGTAAAAAATCCACGCCTTGTTAGATGACTCTTGAAAAAATATTCTTTAAAAAATCCACGCCTTGTTAGATGGCCCTTGAAAAAATATTCTTTAAAAAATCCACGCCTTGTTAGATGGCCCTTGAAAAAATATTCTTTAAAAAATCCACGCCTTGTTAGATGGCCCTTGAAAAAATATTCTTTAAAAAATCCACGCCTTGTTAGATGGCCCTTGAAAAAATATTCTTTAAAAAATCCACGCCTTGTTAGATGGCCCTTGAAAAAATATTCTTTAAAAAATCCACGCCTTGTTAGATGGCCCTTGAAAAAATATTCTTTAAAAAATCCACGCCTTGTTAGATGGCCCTTGAAAAAATATTCTTTAAAAAATCCACGCCTTGTTAGATGGCCCTTGAAAAAATATTCTTTAAAAAATCCACGCCTTGTTAGATGGCCCTTGAAAAAATATTCTTTAAAAAATCCACGCCTTGTTAGATGGCCCTTGAAAAAATATTCTTTAAAAAATCCACGCCTTGTTAGATGGCCCTTGAAAAAATATTCTTTAAAAAATCCACGCCTTGTTAGATGGCCCTTGAAAAAATATTCTTTAAAAAATCCACGCCTTGTTAGATGGCCCTTGAAAAAATATTCTTTAAAAAAAAATCCACGCCTTGTTAGATGGCCCTTGAAAAGGAAGGCATTCCGCCCAATTTGGCCCAATAGAATTTCCACGCCAGAGAGTAAAATATTTTTCGAAACTATTCAAATAAATCACTTTTGCCTTTGCTTGCCTGCTTGCTGGCTCGCTTGCCAGCCTGCCTGACATCCAGGCCGTTATCATTTTGTTCCCTTTTCGTTTTCTATTAATTATTGCAGCGCCTAACAGTATGCAATATTTGCAATAGCGATACCGCAACTAAAAGCATTGGCTTGCCTCTATAATAGTATCTCTGCGCTGTGTGTGTGTGTGTGTGTGTCACTCACAGGGCCTGTGTAAAAGCGTTTATTAAAAGGACAACGGTGGTATTTTTTATTTTAAACTATGGCCATCGGGACACTGTGAAAAAAGGGATCCCGGCGGGGGCTTTAAAAAAAGGGAACGGCTACGTAGAAACCAGATAAAAATAGTCCAACATAAACGTAAAAAATGCAATAATAAAAATACGAGTATCAAGCTACCAGGGACAACAATATCTGCTGCTGCTATTGGTGGTGCGCAGAGGTTAAAATGTTGTCGCTGTTGTTATTGCTATTGTTGTTGTCGTTGTTCATGGTTATTGTTATTGTTGCTGTTGTGGCTGTGACACAGCAGCACATTTTGTGTTAACATTCAACAATTTTCTGGTCTTCTGGGCGAATATTGGAAATGATTTATTGCCGGAATTACCAATGTTAGGCTAGTGTAATATTAGATATTAATATACATACACATACATACATACATATATTTAGTGTATGAAATATTAGAAAAAAATAAATCTATGTCGTTTTGATTTAATTGAAAAGATAAGAATTATAGTTGGGATATTGATGACACCATTTTATAGCCGAAATTTAAATTTCATGGAAACTCTATGCGGAATATAGAATATTTATACACGAAAAATTAAATGGAAACAAGGCGCAGATTTTTTAAAAAATATTTTTTCAAGGGTCTAACCAAGGCGTGGATTTTTTAAAGAATATTTTTTCAAGGGTCTAACCAAGGCGTGGATTTTTTAAAGAACATTTTTTCAAGGGTCTAACCAAGGCGTGGATTTTTTAAAGAATATTTTTTCAAGAGTCTAACCAAGGCGTGGATTTTTTAAAGAATATTTTTTCTAAAGTCTAACCAAGGCGTGGATTTTTTAAAGAATATTTTTTTCTAACCAAGGCGTGGGTCTAACCAAGGCGTGGATTTTTTAAAGAATATTTTTTTTCGTGGATTTTTTAAAGTAAAAGTCTAACCAAGGCGTGGATTTGTTAAAGAATATTTTTTTAAGGGTCTAACCAAGGCGTGGATTTTTTAAAGAATATTTTTTTTGAGGTTCTAACCAAGGCGTGGATTTTTTAAAGAATATTTTTTAAGGGTCTAACCAAGGCGTGGATTTTTTAAAGAATATTTTTTCAAGGGTCTAACCAAGGCGTGGATTTTTTAAAGAATATTTTTTCAAGGGTCTAACCAAGGCGTGGATTTTTTAAAGAATATTTTTTCAAGGGTCTAACCAAGGCGTGGATTTTTTAAAGAATATTTTTTCAAGGGTCTAACCAAGGCGTGGATTTTTTAAAGAATATTTTTTCAAGGGTCTAACCAAGGCGTGGATTTTTTAAGGAATATTTTTTCAAGGGTCTAACCAAGGCGTGGATTTTTTAAAGAACATTTTATGGGGTCCTTACGAGAAGTGGATTTTTTAAAGAAAATTTTATGGGGTTCTTACAAGGCGTGGATTTTTTAAGAATATTTTTCACGGAGCCTATCCTAGGCGTGGATTTTTTAAAGAATATTTTTTCTAGAACTTTTTTAAGAATATTTTTTCTATAGTCTAACCAGGTGTGGATTTTTTAAAGAATATTTTTTTCTAAAGATTTTTTAAAGAATATTTTTTCTAAAGTCTAACCAAGGCGTGGATTTTTTAAAGAATATTTTTTCTAAAGTCTAACCAAGACGTTGGGGTTTTTTTTAAAGAATATTTTTTCTAAAGTCTAACCAAGGCGTCCATTTTTTAAAGAATATTTTTTCTAAAGTCTAACCAAGGCGTGGATTTTTAAATTTTTTCTAAAGTCTAACCAAGGCGTGGATTTTTTCAATATTTTTCTAAAGTCTAACCAAGGCGTGGATTTTTTAAAGAATATTTTTCTATAGTCTAACCAAGGCGTGGATTTTTTAAAGAATATTTTTTCTAAAGTCTAACCAAGGCGTGGATTTTTAAAGAATATTTTTTCTAAAGTCTAACCAAGGCGTGGATTTTTTAAAGAATATTTTTCTTTCTAAAGTCCAAGTCGTAGATTTTTAAAGAATATTTTCTAAAGTAACTTCAAGACGGTCGATTTTTTGCAAAGAATATTTTCTTGAGAAAAATTGTAACCCAAGGCGTGGATTTTTAAAGAATATTTTTCTAAAGTCTAACCAAGGCGTGGATTTTTTAAAGAATATTTTTTCTATAGTCTAACCAAGGCGTGGATTTTTTAAAGAATATTTTTTTGAAAGTCTAACCAAGGCGTGGATTTTTTAAAGAATATTTTTTTCTAAAGAATATTTTTTTCTAAAAGTCTAACCAAGGCGTGGATTTTTTAAGAATATTTTTTCTAAAGTCTAACCAAGGCGTGGATTTTTTAAAGAATATTTTTTTCTAAAAGTCTAACC
>NW_026872882.1:0-13914 GCF_032173495.1 Musca vetustissima
ATATATTAATACGGTGTTAATTTCATGCGATGAAATAAAAATAGACAACAAAATATTTGTGGCGTTTGTTTAATTTTAAAGATTTTAAATTCGATTTAATTTGAATATAAGATTCTTAATTTCTACTTTTTTAATTTTAGGACATTGAACAAACATTCCACAAAGATGAGCACCCCGAAAGTTCCCTATGTTACCCATAATAATGGCAGCAAAATGCAAGCAATCGGATTGGACACCTATACTGTAAGTAAATACGAAAAGATATGGTCAATAAAATGCATTTTTAAAACCTTTTTACTAGAAAGTGTCAATGTTTACGATCAATTGTCGCTTGTCGTTTCCACCACTAGTACTGCACGCAAAGTCAAAAGGCATATAATTACAGATTAATAAACTATTCAATTAATATGCGGCGCTCTTCAAGAATGATAGTGAATTTGTATTCTAGTTGCGATAATTCTTATCTTATAAGTTGTATGTGTGTATATGAAGAAGTTTTCAATTAAACTATCAGCTGTTGTGAGCATGATTATCTCAAAAGAATGTACAGTGAAAGAGATTCGCATTGTTACTGTTTATAAAATCGAACGGCCGGTCGCAAACCTTGTTTAAACTTTTATGACGCTTTTTGTACTATGTATCATCAGAACACAATTATATACAGATTTACCCATGCGTCGTCCGACCGTTACAATTTTGTATAGCCCCCATATGACGTTAACTCTCAAAAAATTGGTATCATGGTCTGTAATTTAGTATTTTGAATTCTCATTGGGTAGCAAATTATCAATATTGGTGCATTTTTAGGTTACAAACATGATAGCTCCCAAATTTACGGCCAAATTAGCTGTTCAATTCCCATTGGTTTGCACATCTTTCAGTCGAAAATTGTCGATATTGTTCCACTTTTTCGCCCCCATTGTTGCCGCCATATAAAAATGTGTATCGATCATAAGTAGTATGAATGTCCACCTAATGGTGGAGGGTATAAAAATATCGTTCCGATCAAATTCAAAGTGAATTGTCAAAGCCTGAAGTCTCGCGAAATATGAACATATTGCATATAATTTAAATTCATTTCTATAAAATGAAGTGTTCTTGTCAAAATCTTAAAATATTGGTAAAAAATAAGGCTTAAGTCTAGTTTAGGGGCTCCACCCGGATCGCTTTGAAATTTTTGCCGTAAGTAGTCCTCGTTGTGCTGATTACAGTGATATATATTTTATTTGGGGGAAATGTATACTTCCCGAGATATGGGCCTTGAAAGTTTGGAATATACCTTGGTTAAAACGGCCGTTTTACTAATGCCACCAAAGCAATATGGGTATCATTTTAAAGGGTTTGAATAGTGCTTTAAAAATAAATATAGTATATCATTGTAAACTATATAATATTAACTAAAATTGAAAGAAAAAACATTTGGATTGCGTAGCCATGTATGCGCCTGTCCATAGGTGAAAGTCTTAAGCCCCGGCCGAAGGCCGGCTACTTAAAAAACCTTGAATTTGATTTGAAAATTGCTCTTAAAAAAGGATTTGGATTGCCCCGGCCGAAGGCCGGCTACTTAAAAAAACCTAAATTTGGTTTGGAAATTGCTCTTAAAAAAGGATTTGGATTGCGTAGCCATGTATGCGTCTGTCCATAGTTGAAAGTCTTAAGCCCCGGCCGAAGGCCGGCTACTTAAAAAACCTTAAATTTGATTTGAAAATTGCTCTTAAAAAAGGATTTGTATTGCGTAGCCATGTGTGCGCCTGTCCATAGGTGAAAGTCTTAAGCCCCGGCCGAAGGCCGGCTACTTAAAAAACTTAAATTTGATTTGAAAATTGCTCTTAAAAAAGGATTTGGATTGCGTAGCCATGTATGCGCCTGTCCATAGGCGAAAGTCTTAAGCCCCGGCCGAAGGCCGGCTACTTAAAAAACCTTGAATTTGATTTGAAAATTGCTCTTAAAAAAGGATTTGGATTGCGTAGCCATGTATGCGTCTGTCCATAGGTGAAAGTCTTAAGCCCCGGCCGAAGGCCGGCTACTTAAAAAAACCTAAATTTGGTTTAGAAATTGCTCTTAAAAAAGGATTTGGATTGCGTAGCCATGTATGCGTCTGTCCATAGTTGAAAGTCTTAAGCCCCGGCCGAAGGCCGGCTACTTAAAAAACCTTAAATTTGATTTGAAAATTGCTCTTAAAAAAGGATTTGTATTGCGTAGCCATGTGTGCGCCTGTACATAGGTGAAAGTCTTAAGCCCCGGCCGAAGGCCGGCTACTTAAAAAAACCTAAATTTGATTTGGAAATTGCTCTTAAAAAAGAATTTGGATTGCGTAGCCATGTATGCGCCTGTCCATAGGTGAAAGTCTTAAGCCCCGGCCGAAGGCCGGCTACTTAAATAACCTTAAATTTGATTTAAAAATTGCTCTTAAAAAAGGATTTGGATTGCGTAGCCATGTATGCGCATTCGTTGTAAGCTTTAAAATGATACCCATATTGCCTTTGTGGCATTACTAAAACGGCCGTTTTAATCAAGATATTCTCCGAACTTTCAAGGCCCATATCTCGGGAAGTATGCATTTCCCCCACATAAAATATATATCACTGTAATCAGCTCAACGAGGACTACTTACGGTAAAAATTTCAAAGCGATCCGATTGGAGCCCCTAAACTAGACTTGTTCCAAAAATAATAAGATTGGTGGAAGCTGTGATGGTGGTAATGTAAAAAATGGGTGAAAATGTGTTGAAGCCAACGAGTATTTTTGTGTTCGTTCCTGATTTGTGGCTAAAATACACAACGCACGCACATATGATCAATGACTAAGTTGCAGAATACCCCATGGACAATATGATTCCAATGTATGATTTTGCGATATAATCACTGCATCCCCCCAAAATGGATGCTGACATTTTGAAGCCGGATTTTCGGTGTTTTTTGAATTTTTCTTATAATTAGGATGCGCATCCAGATAATGGACTAAACTAATTATAGGTTTGTAGAACTCGTGATTTTGCTTCGTTTAGTGTATATCTCATGCATGTGCTCACCGTAGCTTATTTGTAGAGATGGGCAGTAGGTAAATACCCAAAGGGTAAATACCCGGTAAATTGGGTAAATACCCGGTAAATTGGGTAAATACCCATTTGTGGGTATTTATTTGGGTATTTACTATATTGAATCGGTAATACAACATCTTGCACCCTATTTCCGGGTTTCTGTTATCAAATCGATTTAGAATGGATAGTTTTACGATACTTTAAAGACGTGGGTAAATACTTGGGTAAATACCCGAGTTTTTACCCAAAAATTGGGTATAAACTCATTAACTGCCGAACCACTTGACGTAGGCGGCCAAAATTTTGCACACATGTTTCTAATGTCAAAACAAATATAGAAGTCCAACATGGGGACCCTGGGTCCAAGTTTTGATATAGCCCCCATATAACCGTATCTCCCGATTTAAGGTATTTTTTGCCTATTAGACACATTTTACAACCAAATTGGCTGTAATTTGGCACAGAGTGCTCTTTTAGGGTACAAAATGTCCATGCAAAATTTTATGTATGTAGGTCCACGTTTACTGGTAGCCCCCATACAAAGGTACCCCTATTTTGAGTATTTACCCAAAAATTGGGTATAAACTCATTAACTGCCGAACCACTTGACATAGGCGGCCAAAACTTTGCACACATGTTTCTAATGTCAAAGCAAATATAGAAATCCAACATGGGGACCCTGGGTCCAAGTTTTGATATAGCCCCCATATAACCGTATCTCCCGATTTAAGGTATTTTTTGCCTATTAGACACATTTTACAACCAAATTGGCTGTAATTTGGCACAGAGTTCTCTTTTTGGGTACAAAATGTCCATGCAAAATTTTATGTATGTAGGTCCACGTTTACTGGTAGCCCCCATACAAAGGTACCCCTATTTTGAGTATTTACCCAAAAATTGGGTATAAACTCATTAACTGCCGAACCACTTGACATAGGCGGCCAAAATTTTGCACACATGTTTCTAATGACAAAACAAATATAGAAATCCAACATGGGGTCCCTGGGTCCAAGTTTTGATATAGCCCCCATATAACCGTACCTACCGATTTAAGGTACTTTTACGATCAAATTGGTTGTAATTTGGCATAGTGAGATTTTTTTTGCACAAAATATTCATGCAAAATGTGGTTTTTGACACACATGGTTTAAAATCAATATTATTTCCTGTATGGGAAAAGGGGTCTTCAAAACACACGTCAAATAGTTCGGCTGTAAAAGAGTTTATAAATATATATAAATACCCAAAATCAGGACCGCTATATAGGACAGAAAAAGTTGACCAGAGCAAACAATTGGTACTCATAGAGAACTCTCTAAGCCAAATTCCAGCTAATCAAATTGGCTAATAGATAAAAATGTCCTTAAATCGGGAGATACGGTTATAGGGGGCTATATCAAAACTTGGACCCAGGGTCCCCATGTTGGATTTCTATATTTGCTTTGACATTAGAAACATGTGTGCAAAGTTTTGGCCGCCTATGTCAAGTGGTTCGGCAGTTAATGAGTTTATACCCAATTTTTGGGTAAATACTCAAAATAGGGGTACCTTTGTATGGGGGCTACCAGTAAACGTGGACCTACATACATAAAATGTTGCATGGACATTGGGTACCCAAAAAGAACACTCTGTGCCAAATTACAGCCAATTTGGCCTTAAAATGTGTCTAATAGGCAAAAAATACCTTAAATCGGGAGATACGGTTATATGGGGGCTATATCAAAACTTGGACCCAGGGTCCCCATGTTGGATTTCTATATTTGCTTTGACATTAGAAACATGTGTGCAAAGTTTTGGCCGCCTATGTCAAGTGGTTCGGCAGTTAATGAGTTTATACCCAATTTTTGGGTAAATACTCAAAATAGGGGTACCTTTGTATGGGGGCTACCAGTAAACGTGGACCTACATACATAAAATTTTGCATGGACATTTTGTACCCTAAAAGAGCACTCTGTGCCAAATTACAGCCAATTTGGCCTTAAAATGTGTCTAATAGGCAAAAAATACCTTAAATCGGGAGATACGGTTATATGGGGGCTATATCAAAACTTGGACCCAGGGTCCCCATGTTGGATTTCTATATTTGCTTTGACATTAGACACATGTGTGCAAAGTTTTGGCCGCCTATGTCAAGTGGTTCGGCAGTTAATGAGTTTATACCCAATTTTTGGGTAAATACTCAAAATAGGGGTACCTTTGTATGGGGGCTACCAGTAAACGTGGACCTACATACATAAAATTTTGCATGGACATTTTGTACCCAAAAAGAGAACTCTGTGCCAAATTACAGCCAATTTGGTTGTAAAATGTGTCTAATAGGCAAAAAATACCTTAAATCGGGAGATACGGTTATATGGGGGCTATATCAAAACTTGGACCCAGGGTCCCCATGTTGGATTTCTATATTTGCTTTGACATTAGAAACATGTGTGCAAAGTTTTGGCCGCCTATGTCAAGTGGTTCGGCAGTTAATGAGTTTATACCCAATTTTTGGGTAAATACTCAAAATAGGGGTACCTTTGTATGGGGGCTACCAGTAAACGTGGACCTACATACATAAAATTTTGCATGGACATTTTGTACCCTAAAAGAGCACTCTGTGCCAAATTACAGCCAATTTGGTTGTAAAATGTGTCTAATAGGCAAAAAATACCTTAAATCGGGAGATACGGTTATATGGGGGCTATATCAAAACTTGGACCCAGGGTCCCCATGTTGGATTTCTATATTTGCTTTGTCATTAGAAACATGTGTGCAAAGTTTTGGCCGCCTATGTAAAGTGGTTCGGCAGTTAATGAGTTTATACCCAATTTTTGGGTAAATACTCAAAATAGGGGTACCTTTGTATGGGGGCTACCAGTAAACGTGGACCTACATACATAAAATTTTGCATGGACATTTTGTACCCAAAAAGAGCACTCTGTGCCAAATTACAGCCAATTTGGTTGTAAAACGTGTCTAATAAACAAAAAATACCTTAAATCGGGAGATATGGTTATATGGGGGCTATATCAAAACTTGGACCCAGGGTCCCCATGTTGGATTTCTATATTTGCTTTGTCATTAGAAACATGTGTGCAAAATTTTGGCCGCCTATGTCAAGTGGTTCGGCAGTTAATGAGTTTATACCCAATTTTTGGGTAAAAACTCGGGTATTTACCCAAGTATTTACCCACGTCTTTAAAGTATCGTAAAACTATCCATTCTAAATCGATTTGATAACAGAAATCCGGAAATAGGGTGTAAGATGTTGTATTACCGAGTCAATATAGTAAATACCCAAATAAATACCCGCAAATGGGTATTTACCCGGTATTTACCCACCCCTTGGGTATTTACCCGGTAAATACCCGGTAAATACCATCTCTACTTATTTGCAATTGGGTTCCAAAGACGAAAATTTGGTGCGTAAATTTTTATAAAAAATCACTGCAAAAACTTATTTTGACAAATTCGGGTATATAATCGCGTTTTTCTTCGAATTGATTTCACATACATTAATTCTTGTGTTATCATATTCTCGAATCTATGGGAAAATAGGTCAAAAATATATCGATACGCGAATAATATGCGTATTTTATCCAAAATCGATTGTGCAGGCACATTCGCGGTTCTTAACCGATCCTTTTAAAGTAGGTGTCCTTTTGTGTATTTTCAAAGGGGATTACTGAAATCGGATGCGCATAAAAATCGTATGCACGTTGCGCAATTTTTAGTCATTTTTTTTTTGGGTTTTTGCATAGTAAAGTGCATCGAGCGGCACACTTTGGCCGCTTAATGAAAACTCGAAAAATGCATAATTATTGGAAGAGATTGATTCGGTTTATACGAAAACCGCATGCGCATCAACTGATTTCAACTAATACGCGAATTGCATGCTTTTAAATATTGATAATTTTTATGTATTGTAACTGCAATATATTTAGTCATTTTTACAGTCGAAACTGTTATCAGATGAATATACCGATATTCAACAATCATCTAAAACAATTTGAAGAAAAATATTTTAGAAGATTAATGCAAAACCGTATTCCCTTAACCATACTAAAAAAATCGAACATTCAAAATTCGATTTAATTAAAAAATTCATTTATTTTACTTTCAGATGTCTTCATGCTTCTATTTGTTTTTCGCGACTATTATACCGTTTTTCAATGTGATTTGACAAGTATCCAAAGAAAACAAATGTGTTTATCCATTTGTGAAGAAATTCGCGAATTACAACAAATAGGAATTAATTTATATTTCAAATACAAGATTTAAAATCGCTATAAATTTTGTGCGCAGCATCCGAATTTGTGAACGCAAACATATTTCGAATCAGCATATTTTTCTTAACCTATGTACCAAAAATCATGAATGTGCTCGCAAAAAATAATTTCAAATTTTTTTAATGGAATTTTAAAAGAATTTTGTAATTTCCCATATGCATCTTCGGAATCACTCTTTTTATGGCCTTCCCCACACTGTGGGGGAATAGACAAATGGTTTGTTTTGAGAATATGCATAGAATCACTTTATGCGTCGATTTATGTGTGTCCGTTTTCTGTCTGTCCATGTTAAATTATAAACAAAGTAGTTATGATCCGAATTGGGTAACATTTGATACAGTTCATTTATTTGGCCCCAGGACGAACCCAATTCGTTGGCATAGTGTATTGAATTGATTCTAAAATGATGTATGCTAAGTTTTGTGAAAATCGTTTCAGATTAAGATATAACTCCCATATATATTTCCATCCAATTTAATGTAAATGGTGCACCAAATCCCGTAATTTTTCATAGCGTACTGAACTAAGTGTGTTAAGTTTTGTGAAAATCGGTTCAGATTTAGATATAGCTTCCATATATATTTTCGTCCGATTTTAAGTAAATGGCGCACCAAACTCCTAAAGTTTGTCCTACAACTTTGCACAATGTATCAAGTTGAGACTAGAATGACGTTGTTGCGTTTTATTGAAATTGTTGCAGATGAAGACATAGCTTCCATATATATTTCGAAGGGGTCTGATTGTGAGATTAAATTTTCAATGCTGCAGCATTCCGAATAGTCTGTTTCAAGTTTGCTTTAAATCATGTTAAATAAATAATGTTTGTTCAATTTCATGGCAATGTTCCTTCGAAAAGGCGACGACGTTGAATGTACTTAAAGTGGTGAAGGGTATCATATAGTCGACCCAGTCCGAATTTTCTACTTTCCTTACTGTTTGTGAGAAATTGTGTCGCCTTTGTGATTTTATTGAGACTCAAAACACTAAACAATTTAAAAATTCAACTTCTGCGAATTTGTGTATATATATAAAAAAAAAAAAACAAAGTACAGTCGAAATCGCTTTTAACGACGGTCAAGGGACTGGCAAATTTTGTCGCTATAAACCACAGCTATATAAAATAAAGTGCAGATTTTTTAGGGATTATTGAATACTATTATGACTGATATGTCGTTATAAAGTCCTATTTATAATTTGTGAACCTCAAATAACATAACATAGACCCATTTTTCCTTTAAGAATATACTTTGAATAACTTTTGAGCGATTTAAGAATGTAAGTCAACTCACGCATTTATGAAAGAAATTTGCAGATCGCAGACATTGCAATGAAATGAATTCTAATCACGTCCACTTTTCATTAAGTAGTTTAAACTCAAACACCAAACCATCTGTAACATGTGGTAGCAAAACTTTTTTTAACATTTGTTTTTACATCTTTTACTCCTCTTTTTTATAACATTAAAACCGTGCTGCATCCTGTTGAATAAACTTAATGTTAACTTGGTGCGATTTGGGCGTTGTTGTTTTATTGGTTTTTAATGGATGACCGACCCCTACCTAAACCCCTTAAGTCATTGGGTGGTGATTGCGAACGTGCTGTGCGCGATGCAATTGATGTTGGCTATAGACACATCGACACCGCATATTTCTATGAAAATGAACATGAGGTTGGAAAATCCGTGAAAGACAAAATTGCCGAGGGTGTCATCAAACGAGAAGATATTTTCATCGTTTCAAAGGTAATTAAAAATAATGCTGCAAGCTTCAGATTTTCGCTTTTTGTGAATGAGATGTGAAAATGATTTTTTGTTTTATCTTACAGCTATGGTGTCATTTTCATGAACCTGAACGTGTTGAATACGCATGTCGCAAATCGTTGGCAAACTTTGGTTTGGATTATATTGATTTATATTTAATGCATTGGCCCTATTCGTACGTTTATCGTGCGTGATGATGTTATGATGCCAACCAATGCCAAAGGTGATGTTGAATTAAGGTATATAACACTTTTTTGAGTATTTGAAATCTATATATATATATATATATTCTGAAATATAATCTGTAAGGAATGGAAGCAATTATAAACTTGACTAGTGTCATTCTAGACGTAGTTCAATAAGTTATGAGAAATTTACTTGAAATCGGACGTTAAACTGATTTTGATTAATTGCAATAGGGTATATCCTTGGGCCAATTGATTTAGAAAGCGTTTCAAATATCATCAAAATTAACTATGTATGTTCCTTGTTTTCTTTTGCATGTTGCAAATAAATGTCAATAATTGATGCTAATAATTTAAATTTCCAATAGAAGACATGATGCCTAATGGGTCCTTGCAAAATATATATTCAAAGCACATTTTAAATATTTATTAAATTCAGGATATCACAATGAATTTATGTTTTTTTTAATAAAGGCTAATTTATTTATTGTTTTTTTATTCTCTTTTAAGTGATGTCCATTATTTGGACACCTGGCGAGCTATGGAAAAACTTCAAGAAAAAGGCTTGGTCAAGAATATTGGTGTATCCAATTTCAATTCGGAACAATTAGCCCGCCTATTGGCTAATTGCAAAATCAAACCAATTCACAATCAAATTGAATGTCATCGCGGTTTAAATCAAAAATCGTTAATTGCTCTCTGCAAAAAACATGATATTGTTGTAACGGCCTATTGTCCACTCGGAAGACCAGAACCAGCCAAAAAATTACCCGTTTATTTATTCGACGATAAAGTAAAGGCAATTGGTGAAAAAAAAAATATATATATATATATATATATAAAAGTCCCGCGCAGGTGGTATTGAGATATTTGGTAAGTAATTGTTATTATTTATTTCCGTGAGAATACATTTATGACATTATTATTTTGCAGATTGAACTTGGTGCTGTCCCCATTCCAAAGTCCGTTAATAAAAATCGTATCGTTGAAAATTTTAATGTTTTTGATTTTAAACTTTCTCCCGAAGATCATAAGATAATGGATTCATATAATACCGGTGATCGTTTGATTCCCATGGAGCATGCCAAAAAGAGCCCTCACTATCCATTCAATATTGAGTATTGAAAACAATATTCAGAACTTATTTATAATTTCATATTTTAAAAAGAAAGTGCTTTAAATGTACTTTGAAAATATAATTAATAAAGCTTAAATGTGCATAAAGAAAATCCAGTACAGATATAATCTACAAAATTAGTACTATAACTAAATTTGATGCTTGCTTAATTAAAAAATCGAATTGGACATAATTTAATCAGGATGCAATTGATTACAATAGATCACTCATCTATTTTCTTCTCGTGGATGATCACAATGGACCTGACGGTCTGAGAGTGCTGCAGCCACATAAGTGACTGCACATCCCCAACTCTAACCTAACCTGTTGTAACAGTTCGGCTGTAATCATATGATTTTCCCTATAGATGTGGTAGAAGTATTAATAATTTGTTCTAGTGCGTTCATTACCGTGTGTGGAAAGTGTGTCCGGCCAAGGATTGTCAACTCAGCAACAGCAGTTCAAACCATCTTTAGAAGTTAATTCTACAAACCCATTTGGTAACCATAATGCAAATTTCAGAAATTTTTAATGGATAATTATACCCTCAGCCTTATGGCTAATGAGGGTGTATACATTTGACACGGTGAAAATGTGCATCATCGAAATATTGGTTCTAGACCCCATGTTACTTTGGACCAAATCCGTTTCAGAACATTTTGATTTCATCCAAATTTTGCCCATCTTATTATTTCTTTCAAACTTAGTTCAAGTTTGAAGATGGGGAATATCGGTGCACTCCTTCTGGTACCTCCCACCCAGGGACTAGGCCTAAAATCGAACCTTAGAAGAATTCCACATGGGCCGAAACTCGATCTCTTTTACTGACATTTTGTGTCGATTTTTTCCGAACGACAACACTGTTTTTAGTAAAGAAAATAGTCCCGTGTTATTTGACCCGGAAATTCGGGTACGGGTACCCGGTTATATCCGGTTCTACGGATCCGGTTAATATAAAATAAAGGTTTTAAAAATACCTTTCCATTATGATGTGGTTATCTTAAACCATTTTGGAGATATAGTCAAAAAACTGGGTTTTGGTCCCCGATTTTTTTTTTTTTTTTTTTTTTTGAAAAACTCCATAAAAGTCGAACTTGGGTCCATTATAGTCCCTCTCGAACCCAGACTCTACTGATTTGCCCTTTCCAAAATGGTGCGATATGTGGCTGTATCTGTTGTGGATCAAAAGATATGGGCCTCAGAACCCTATAAAAACAAGGTAAATCTTTTTACATGGCAGAATCTCCTTTTAAATAGCATGGTGTTTTTTGAGTGACCGGCCTTCGGCCGGGGATTTAAGACTTTCTCCTATGGACAGATGCCAACACCGGCTATGCGACAGAAACTCCTTCTAAATAGAAATTTTTTGTAAAACCGGCCTTCGGCCGGGGATTTAAGACTTTCTCCTACCAACACCGGCTACGCGACAGAATCTGTTGTTAAATAGAATATTTTTTCTTTTTGGTGAACGGCCTTCGGCCGGGGATTTAAGACTTTCGGAACAACTCTAGTTTAGTAAAAACGATAAAATTTTTCTGAAATTTTTTCCAGAGGTAGGTATTTTTACCCTAATTATGGGGATATCTTTTTTTCTTGGGGGACGTACCCGGTTACCCGGTTATTTGACCCGGAAGTTCGGGTACGAGTACCCGGTTATATCCGGTTCTACGGATCCGGTTAATATAATATGGGTATCATTTTAAAGGTTATAAAAATACCTTTCCATTGAGTGGTAATATGATGGGGTTATCTCAAACCATTTTGGGGATATAGTCAAAAAACTGGGTTTTGGTCCCCGATTTTTTTGAAAAACTCCCTAAAAGTCGAACTTCGGTCCATTATAGTCCCTCTCCAAACAGTACCCAAATGATAGACCACAATTTGCCCTTTCCAAAATGGTGCGATATGTGGCTGTATCTTTTGTGGATCAAAAGATATGGGCCTTAGAACCCTATAAAACAAGGAAAATCTTTCTACATGACAGAATCTCCTTTTAAATAGCATGGTGTTTTTTGGGTGACCGGCCTTCGGCCGGGGATTTAAGACTTTCTCCTATGGACAGATGCCAACACCGGCTAACGCGGCAGAAACTCCTTCTAAATAGAATATTTTTTTGTGTAGCCGGCCTTCGGCCGGGTATTTAAGACTTTCTCCTATGGACAGATACCAACACCGGCTACGTGACAGAATCTCTTGTTAAATGGAATACTTTTTTGGGTGACCGGCCTTCGGCCGAGGATTTAAGACTTTCTCCTATGGACAGATGCCAACACCGGCTAACGCGGCAGAAAATCCTTCTAAATAGAATATTTTTTTGTGTAGACGGCCTTCGGCCGGGGATTTAAGACTTTCTCCTATGGGCAGCTACCAACACCGGCTACGCGACAGAATCTCTTGTTAAATGGAATATTTTTTTGGGTGACCGGCCTTCGGCCGGAGATTTAAGACTTTCTCCTATGGTCAGATGCCAACACCGGCTAACGCGGCAGAAAATCCTTCTAAATAGAATATTTTTTGTGTAGCCGGCCTTCGGCCGGGGATTTAAGACTTTCTCCTATGGACAGATACCAACACCGGCTACGCGACAGAATTTTCTTGTTTTTGTAGGGTTCTAAGGCCCATATCTTTTGATCCACAATAGATACAGCCACATATCGCACCATTTTGGAAAGGGCAAATTGTGGTCTATCATTTGAGTTTGGGTTAGAGAGGTACTATAATGGGCCCAAGTTCGACTTTTAGGGAGTTTTTCAAAAAAATCGGGGATCAAAACCCAGTTTTTTGACTATATCTCCAAAATGGTTTGAGATAACCTCATCATATTACCACTCAATGGAAAGGTATTTTTATAACCTTTAAAATGATACCCATATTATATTAACCGGATCCGTAGAACCGGATATAACCGGGTACCCGTACCCGAACTTCCGGGTCAAATAACCGGGTAACCGGGTACGTCCCCCAAGGAAAAAAGATATCCCCATAATTAGGGTAAAAATACCTACCTCTGGAAAAATTTTCAGAAAAATCTGATCGTTTTTACTAAACTAGAGTTAAGCCAGACTTTCTCCTATAGACAGATGCCAACACCGGCTACGCGACAGAAACTCCTTCTAAATAGAATATTTTTTTGTGTAGCCGGCCTTTGGCCGGGGATTTAAGACTTTCTCCTATGGACAGATGCCAACAGTGGCTACGCGAAAAATAGTAAACAAATCGGGGCCAAAACCCACCAAAATGGTTTGAGATAACCCCGTCATATTACCACTCATTGGAAAGGTATTTTTTTATTTTAAAGGTTATAAAATTATACCCATGTTATTAACCGGATCCGTAGAACCGGATATAACCGGGTACCCGTACTCGAACTTCCGGGTCAAATAACCGGGTAACCGGGTACGCCCCCAAGAAAAAAATATATCCCCATAATAAGGGTAAAAATACCTACCTCTGGAAAAAAATTCAGAAAAATCTGATCGTTTTTACTAACCTAGAGTTAAGCCCAAACCTTAGCTTGGAAAATATTTTAAATTGTGGCTCAA